>NC_056727.1:185643785-185786285 GCF_019279795.1 Protopterus annectens
GTGGTCGTTGACAGATGAAAACTGGTAGAGAGAAGAGGAACCAAATAAAAAATATTCATGTATATGGTCTCCCCAACATGTTTCAGATTCAGGAGCTAGCTGTGTATGGTTGTAGTCTCAGCCTGTCCTCCTGTAGGATTCGAACCAGGTACTCCTAACAACATAGGTAGTGATAGTCTCGCAGTGTTGCCATGTCACAACTTTAAATTTGGAGTAGAGTATCCTGCCTTATTTCTGCACACCTTAATCTAGCTGTCCTGACATTAATATAATCTATAACTGAATCCAGATAGAGAAATGCTGGAATTATCCTTAACTCAGCCCCACCACTCTGCCCTTTGCCCTTGGTAGCTGAAAGGCAGGACTGGGTACTATCCCTTTTCATTCTAACATTATTAGAGAACATGTGTTCTTACATTTACAACCCTCAAGGGGTATACACCATGTAGTTCTGACAGCTTTTATTTTGGAGAAAAATTGGGGTTCATCTTTCTTGTTAAAAGGGTGTGGTTTGTTTGCTTGGGCACAAGGAGTGATTCTGTAAGGATATGTACAGATTAACTGAATGTCTGTCATGCAGATAAAGTCAGTCAGTACTCTCACTGGCCCCAGTACATCCTCAGTGATAATAAGTCTCTTCTCAGCAAATGGTCTGGCACATACAGCACTCCTTCTTTCCTGAGATCCTCAAAAATTCTCCCAGATGTACTGGAGTAGGTAAGGGTTACCCATTCCCTCATCATATTACCCCCTCTAAAACCAACACATTTGATAGACAACTATTCTCCATCACCAGTCAAAATAATACTCCACTTGAACTGGTATCTGAAACCAAACTACTAGGAGTTCAAATCGATGATAAACTTAAATTTGAGTCCCATCTACTCATAAACATTAAAAAAAACGCCAAAAACTCGGCCTGCTCTATCGACACAAGCGATTCCTCTCATCAGCAACCAAACTCACTCTCTCTACCACATTTCTCTTATCCTCTCTCCTATATGGTGCCCCCCTTTTAACTAATCTACAATCATCTATCAAAACTAAACTATCTACCTGTTACAACAAAATAGCCAAATTCACCTCTAGTAACAAAGCTTCAACACATCACTGCACACCACTCCATAAACTAAATTGGCTCGAACTTCCCAACTACCTCTCCTACACCCAACTCACATATGCACACAAACTCATTTTCCAACCATCCCTCTGTTCCTCCCTATCTACTACCTTTAAAATTCACCAGACTCAAAGACTACTAAGATCTACTAATCAAAACCTGATAGAAGTCTACAGACCCCTTCGCTCCCCAGGACATAACCTCCTCTCTTTTTCCCTAGCTCGACTATGGAACTCTCTCCCTCCCTCCATTTGCACCATCACTAGCCTTCCAACCTTTAAAAAATCACTTCACTCCTACCTTACATCCACATGGGAATGCTCCTGCTCCCACCCCACATAAGCATTCTCCACTTCCTGTATTCTTATCACCCTCACCTCATCTATTTTACTCATAATCAATTTCTTAATATCATCTATCATCCTGATTTCCTTCAATAACAAAAAAAAAAAGAACTTTTTAATTTTTATTTTATTTTTGTTTATAATTTTACCGATTGTAAACTATACCTTGTTATGCCTTGTATGCTATGTAATGTTTATCTCTGTAACATGTATTCTTTGTCGGAGCTTTTCTCCCCAGGACTCCATTGAAAATGGGTTCACTTGGCCCAATGGACCATCCTGGTTAACCAAAAGCAAATAAAATAAATAAATAAAATAAAATAAATATTATGCATCATCAGGATCAACCTATATAGACAGAAGGTACCTAGCAAATTACCATGCATAAATGGGGAGGCATGTCAGTGAGGAAAGGATATATAAGCAGATTTGGGAAAAGGATAAACAATGTTGATGTTAATACTATGAGCATTACAGCCAAGCTAGCTAGCACTGAAGCTTTCTCATCACTCATGAGTTGGACAGTTGTGATATTATGGATTATTATTGGAGACTAGACCTTGGCTGCTCTTCTAGCCTTACAATTTTTTTTCTTCTTTCACAGAGATAGAATTTACATCTGGAGCAGGGGTAGTTGGTGGGAAACTTTGCAAGTGGCCTGGATTGGAAATGGCTAAAGTGATGGGGAGCAAGAGTAAAAAGGCAAACAATGCTTAAAATGAAATAGCAAGATTAATTATTTGTATGTGTGGGGGGAGAATGAGGAAACATCACTTGAATCCTACATCATAACAACTGGAGATATCTTGAGTAACAGGAAAGTTGTTTTTTTATCTATTTGCCCTGCTACCTGCTGACTGTCAGCCTTCCAATAATCTGACTGGCCATCCATTTTTCTTGGGTAACAGCTGGTCATGGGTGACTCATTCAGGCAAACATCAGTTTTTTTTCTGATTCTAGCTCCTGAGTCTGGAACATGATGGGGAGAGCATATGCATGAATATTAAGCCTAACCCCCAGCACTTGAATTAGCTAACATGAAGCTTGCAATACCAGTCCTTTGGTGCATGTGCGATCTTAGGTGTATGATGATTCCTGCATCAGTGCTGTATTCTGCTAGACAAGGATTGTGTGTCCAGTCCTTGCACAAAGTCCTGAGGCCTGATCTCTGTCAGGTGGGGTACTTTAGTGTGCTATATAGAACCAAACTATCTCCTTCCACTCTAGGATGACCGAGCAAGAACTGGCCATTCCACTCACATCATCCCACGCTTGCTTGCACATACACCATTAGAACACATGCCATCTGGAGTATAGTCACGGCTTCATCCCTCTACAGCCACCATCCCTGCAGCTAACAGCAATCAACAGGAAGAGGATCACCTTTGTGGCGTCAACTTCAAACAGCTTGGATGGCATGTTTTTGTTTTACTTTGTCAACAAAGTAAGCACACTAGCATTGTTAACCAGGTGGTGAAATGGTTTAAGGACCTTTATCAGTCATAAGCTTTGAAGAAAATGACGACACATGGAAGAACAGTAAGTGATAGAACTGGCTACAGCATAAGCTGGCAGCTACAGAAGCTAATTATAATGAATTATTCAAATGCATCATAGTTTTGTTCATAGACAAGTACAATACTCATAGAATGTACAAGACTGTACATGACACACTACAGAGAGTAAAAGTATACATACTATGTACATAGATAACAAGGCAATTTGTAGTATCCTTTAGTGGGAGAAGTACATTTACACGTATTATAGTAGCCATTGAGATAAACAGACTGTACCTCAGGTAGGAGTAAATATTGGCTATACTAATATCAAGTGGAATGTTGTTCTAGCTAGCATGGGCTATCTTTGAGAAAGCTTTTTCAGTGGTAGCAAGATTAGAAGCAGGCGTATGCAGACGAGGACCTCTGGATTCCACAGTGAGCAAATGAGTGCTTTTATTTACGACTTGTTGGATAGAGAAGGGCAACAATTGTAGAAAATTTTAAAGGTTACATTTTTCAGGAAGGAGATAATCTTGTCAGTTACAGGAAGCAAATTTACTTTGTGGGTAAGACATCAGGTGCACATACTTCTTTTGTAATGAGGTCCAGACCCACTGTCTAGTTACCTGGTTAAGTGACATGCTCAGAGCCATACATTTTGCAAGTGGAGTTTGAGGTAATCAAATCAAGGAATAAAACATAAAACTTGTTAGCAACTCACAGACTTAACTCTCAGAGCTAAACTACCAGACAGCATATGACTGCATACTATAGGTTAAATGTAACTTCTTCATGTCACACTACTGCTCATTAGGAACATGTGTGTACACACTACTGCTCATCAGGAACATGTGTGTGTACACACTATTGCTCATCAGGAACACGTGTGTGTATACACTACTGCTCATCAGGAACATGTGTGTGTACACACTACTGCTCACCAGGAACATGTGTACACACTACTGCTCATCAGGAACACGTGTGTGTACACACTACTGCTCATCAGGAACACGTGTGTTTTCACACTACTGCTCACCAGGAACATGTGTGTACACACTACTGCTCATCAGGAACATGTGTGTCTACACACTACTGCTCATCAGGAACATGTGTGTGTTCACACTACTGATCACCAGGAACATGTGCGTATACACTACTGCTTATCAGGAGCATGTATGTGTACACACTACTGCTCATCAGGAACATGTGTGTGTACACACTACTGCTCATCAGGAACACATGTGTGTTCACACTACTGCTCACCAGGAACATGTGTGTATACACTACTGCTCATCAGAAACATGTATGTGTACACACACTACTGCTCATCAAGAACATGTGTGTGCACACACTACTGCTCACCAGGAACACGTATGTGTACACACTACTGCTCATCAGGAACATGTGTGTGTACACACTACTGATCATCAGGAACATGTGTATTCTCCAAGTGCTGATTAACAGACGGACAGCAGAGCAATGACTTTATATCTGAAAGCCACTTTCGGTGAACATGTGGTATTACACTTTCTCCACTTTTTCTGTGACCCTAGAGTTGGTATATGTAAGTTGGGAGGTGAGGGGGTCACCTCCCACATGGGGGAAGGTGTAGGGGGCTTGTTTCTAAAAAAAATGCTTTAAAACATGTTCACTGAAAATGCCTTTCAGTGATATATTTTCAATGATTTGTCAGTTGAAGAATAATCGTGAATCCTTCTCATCACATCTTTTCCAAGGATGTATACCTTGCAATCTACTTAACATAATTGGCAAGCTCACTAACTGGAAAATGATAGTAGTCACCTTTAACTATCCTCTCTTTTCTAGCTACTCTTTCCATAACCTCGTTTTGTCACTGTCTTATCTCTTTCTCTTGTTCAGGTTATCCCCTCCAGTCCTTTCATGATGTATGCAGCAGTACTGCCTCCATCCTTTCTGTATTTTATCTTTCCTAAAAGCCCATATACTGAGATTTCTATGACTTTTTCCCTCACCATTAAACTGTGTTTCGAACATTCTAGTCATATATAGGCATTTAACTAGCTTATTCACCTAGCACTTCATCTGTTTTTTTTGCAGGAATTATTGTAGCACACATGTGCTAACAGCACTAAATGTCCTATAGGGAAACAGCTTCAGTACTTATTAATAATAACCATCCCTCCTGGCATGTCTAAAGGTCAGTTCCCTGTGCTTTCTCCTATTAACCTGGTGAACTTGGGCATTCTGAGGCAGTGTAGCAACTGCTTCATGTACACAGACAATCCTCACCTCTTACCTCCCAACACTCAGACTTGTGAGAGATGCACTTATATATCCAAACTGGAAGCATGCACTCTCCAGCCAATACCTTAATAGCTGGTCAAGAGGAGAAGGTCAACACCTGCACCACACCACATGGAACACATATCCCTCCAGAACACCCACCATCACAGCTCTCATATAAAAACACAAACCACACACCCACCTTTGCGGATGTTCTCAATAGAAATCTACCCAAACACCAGAGACCTCCAAATTAGAAATGCTCTCAACCACCACAACACAGCACAAATCACAAGACACATAGCTCATCTACACTGTGTGTCCCTCAACTTAAGCCCCTAAGGAAAAACAGCTTGCCCAATGCACCAGTCATAAGTGACTCGATAGTGAGGCACACTGATGTCCCACTCACTAGGTTGAATAAGGAGACGGTAACAGTCAGCTGTCTGTTGAGTGCCAGGATATGGCACATAACACATGCACTCAGGTCACTCCACAACAAGTACAAGTATAAATCTGTCATTGTCCATGTGGGTGTGAATGACCTGAGACATACCTCCCTGGACTACTTGAAAAAAGACATGGAGGAGCTCTCGGATTATGTGGCCCAGGCAGGTATAACCCTATCCCTGAGCAGCATCCTATCATCACCCAGAAAGATACCACAGTACAAGCAGAAGATGATTGACTTCAACAATTGGCTAAGTTTCTGGTGTCATTCTAAGGGGATCCAGTATCTGTCTGCTTGGGATAACATGACTGACAGACCTCGATGCTTTGCCAGAGATGGTCTGCATCTATCACCCCTAGGTTTCCAGATACTGGCTAAGGCTCTTGACACCCCTATAGTACCCTTTTTTAGGTGGTGTTCCAAAGACCAAATTACCACCATAACAGCTATAGATAAATGCAGTCTCAGGGTCATGCTGTTCAATGGTAGAAGTCTAAATCTCAAGATGCACTAGCTCGAAGCACTCCTTAAAATGGAGAACATCGACATTTGTGCTGTAATGGAGACCTGATTTAAAGCAGCAGAAAGCACCCCTGCGCTACCAGGCCATATCTCATTCCACACCTTTCAGCCCCAGAAAATGGACCGAAGCTCCAAAGGTGGTAGCGTCTCCATATTCATAAAGGATATGCACACCTCCAGACTAGTAGCCCAGCATAATGCATCGGAGATACTTCAGGTACAACTAACATTGGGTAAGACACCCATTCAGGTCGTAGCCTGCTATGGGTCCCCAACCATGTCCCATAACTCTCATTCCACGTTCCTAAGCACCCTAGAAACTATTAGGGTCCAACCCAACACTCTCATACTGGGTGACTTAAACTACCCCTCCATTAACTGGGAAAACTACTCATGCACTAATATACTTTCCCAATGCTTCCTGGAATTCATTAATTCCAATGCTCTGGACCAGCTTATTCTTACCCCCACTAGAGGAAGTAACATCCTTGACCTGGTTAGTACTAACATAGGCAACCATTGCTCAACACCAATAATCAATTCCTCCCTGGTTAGATCCGACCACAAACTAATTAACATGGAAATCGACATCTCACCCACACCACCAGCAAAGGTAACCATCATGAAAAACTTCTTCAAAGCTGACTTTGGGCTCCTAAAGACAGAGGTGGCTAACTTCATGGCACCCATGCAAATGGAAAATAGATGCATGACTGCCAAATCATACACCAATGCACTGTACGAACACGTACATAAATACATGGAACTAGCCATACCCAAGAGAACCAAGATGCTCTCCTCCAAAAAAAGGAAGTCAATCTGGTGGTCCCCTGCCATTAACAAACTCTGCAACAGAAGGACGAAACTGTTGCAGAAAAAGGTGAAGTCTCAGGACTGGAAAAAATTCCCTTATTGGCCTCAACCAAAAGTTGAGATCCCTCATAAAAATCTCTAAAGCTAGCTATGAAGGCTATGACACTAAAAAGAACCACAAAAACCTGTACAGTTATATCAAGAATCTCCAAGGCAATACCCAGATTTGCTCTGAGTTACTGCACAATGGTACCTCCTATACTGAGCCAACAGATATTGCCAACATACTGGCCGACTGATTCAGTGCCAGCTTTACCCCCTCTCCCCCCAAAGGACCAATCACAATACCGGAAGAATGCTAGGCACCCAGCATTACTGCAGCACAGGTTACAGCTTCATTGTCCAATACAGCTTCCATGGGATTTGACAATATCCCTGGCTGTGTTCTACATGAACTACAAAGTGAACTGACACCACACATGTGTGCCCTGTTCAATCACAGCCTCACCTCAGGCTTTGTCCCCACAGAATGGCGCACTGCTACACTCATCCCTCTCCATAAAGGGGGAGCGACTACAGACCCTGGGAATTATTGCCCCATCAGCCTGACAAGTCTGATATGTAAGGCTATGGAGCACATCATCATGGACCTAATTAACAAGGATATAGAGAATCTCCAAATTGTGTATCCCACGCAATTTGGTTTTGTGAAGGGTAGATCATGCCTGCTCAACCTGGTTGACTTCTTTGAGTCAGTCACGAGAGCTGTGGATGAGGGCAAGGCAGTTCATACAGCCTACCCCTATCTGGCCAAGACCTTTGATACCATTCCCCACTCAGGAATTATTGATAGACTCACCAAACTAGGCATCAACCCCTATATCACTAGGTGGCTTGCAAATTGGCTCACAGATAGAACCCACAGTGTGAAAGTAGCAGACTCCAAGTTAGATTGCCGACCAGTTATGAGTGGAGTCCCACAGGGATCAGTCCTGGGTCCTCTCCTGTTTGGTATCTACTTCTCAGAAGTCCAGGCCAACAGGGAGGGACTCTGGCTGCCCAAGTTTGCCGACGATTGCAAGCTGGGAGCCATTATTAACTCCCCTAGTGATGTAGACATCCTACAGAAAGGCTTTACTGAGACCAACGACTGGTGTCGAAACAATGGCCTTAAGCTTAATGCCAAAAAATGTGTCATCATTCTCTTTGGGAAAAACTCAGTTCCCACTAATTACCACATTGATGGTAGCCCACTAAACACTGAAGGTGTTATAAGAGATCTGGGGACACAAGTTGACAGCAACCTCTCCTTCGACCACCACATTGCCACTGTGGTCAGAAAGTCCTTCTATGTGGTACATCTCATTACCAGGGGTTTTGCATCCAGGAAGAAAGAGGTCGTCATCTCTCTCTTCTCTTCCCTGATTAGACCAATAATCGATTATAATGCTTCATTTGGCATGTACCTCATTAAACACCTGCAACAGCTGGAAAGGCCACAAAAGTACCTCCTGAAGAGCATCCTAGGCCTTAAGCAAATGCCCTACATGGACAGACTCAAAAAACTCAAGCTTTTCTCTGTCTCATATAATCTATTAAGAGGCAATCTCTGCTTGACTTACAAAGCCATGTCTGACCCAACCCTGCTAGAAATGTTACACTTAAAGAAATCCCAATCCCTCTGCACCACATGCTCCAGGGACCTCAACCTCATTACCACATCAACAGAACATGCTGGAGGGACAGGTTCATAACCCAGAGACTGCCCATGCTCTAGAATAGACTTCACATACATGTCAAGCAGAGCACCTCACTGGCCCTCTTCAAGAGAAATCTTGATGAGTGGATGGGAAATAGAAAGTTCACCCCGGGGATCACTCCAGTGGCTCTACTTGATAGAGGCACTGGGAACTAACATCAGGCAGCATGATACCAGGGCACTTATATGGGCTAGGTTTGTAAAGGCTCTGCTCCAGGGCCATTGGCCTAGTACACACCTATGTACCTATGAACCATGCCATCAACTGCTAGTACTGGGAACTTTGAACTAGGTTATCATCTGCTAGAGGGTACTATCATTACTGAGTGTCTTCTTGACTTTATTGCCTTTATTTACTTTCTTCTGCCAATACTATATATTATCAATTTCCTCACTCTTTGCCACTGCCTCTTTTGTCTAGATTAGCAAGTAACATATCACGTATTCCTTCTCGTTGTCTTTCCTTTCCCCTCAAAAAAGCATGTATTGATGTTTTCCCATGAAATAACATATTTGTGCAGTCAGTAATTGGCAACTTCCAGATCCTGCACTTTTCCTGCTAAACCCCTGAGGTTCATCTGTCTCTACTCCCTGATCTGTGCCTTAATTTTGTAATATTCCAGCTGGTGAATCTGGGAATTTTGAGGCAATGTTACAATTGCCTTATGTACACAGACAACCCTCTCCTCCTTCCAACAAACTCTAATACATGTGAGAGATGAGGTTACACAGCCAAACTGGAGGCAGAGCTCTCTCAACCCAAGACTGGCACAGTCAGTCAGGAGGAAAAGATAACCACCCGCACCACAAATCCAGTCTCACACAGACCTATTGCATCTGCATACCCAACACATAAACACACAAAAACATACTCGGAGGCTCTAAATAAAAATCTGCCTAAACAGCAAAGACCTCCTAAGCAGATATCCAAGCAACAGCCACCCCTCAACAATACCCATGAATCACATATCTCACAAAATCAGTGTGCCTCACAGTCACAGCCCTTAAGGCCAAACAACACACCAAATACACTTGCTATAGGGGACTCTATTGTCCGGCACACTGACGTCCCGCTCACCAGACTGAACAAGGAGAAGGTCACTGTAATCTGCCTGTCGGGTGCCAGGATCCGCCACATAATGCAAGCACTCAGGTCACTCCAAAGCAAGTACAAGTATGACTCCGTCATTGTCCATGCTGGGGTGAATGACCTGAGACGTACCTCCCTGGACTACATGAAAAGAGACACAGAGGAGCTCTCTGATCATGTAGCCCAGGCTGTTATGACCCTGACCTTGAGTAGCATCTTTCCCTCACCAAGAATGATGCCACAGTATAAAGACAAAATGATCAGTTTCAACAATTGGCTAAAGTATTGGTGTCATTTAAAGGGGAACCAGTGTCTGTCAGCCTGGGATGACATGCTCGACAAGCCACGTTGCTTCACTAGGGACGGCTTGCACCTGTCACCCTTAGGCTTTCGTATACTGGCCAAGGCTCTTGCCACCCCCATAGTGCCTTTTTTAGGCAAGGCTCAAAGGACAAACCCACCTCCATAGACAACCCAAGGATAAAAAAACTAAAGATAATGCTACTCAATGCCAGAAGTCTAATCCTCAAGATGCACGCACTCGAGGCTGTCCTCAGTATGGAGAAAATCGATGTCTGTGCAGTAACAGAAACCTGGTTCAAGGCTCCTGAGAGCACCCCAGTACTACCAGATTATAACTTATACCATGCGTTTCAGCCCCAAAACTTGGACCAAAGCACAAAAGGAGGGGGAGTATCTATATTCATCAAAGATACCTACACCTCCAGGTTAGTGGCACTGCACGAAGCATCAGAAACCATCCATATGCAACTAACAGCGGGCAAAACTGCCTTTCAGTTTGTAGCCTGGTATAGAACACCCTCCCTATTACAGGAACCCCACTTGGCATTCCTGAGAACACTGGAGAATATGAAGGTCTCTCCAAACACTATGTTATTGGGTGACTTCAACTACCCAAACATTGGCTGTGAAAACTTCTCAAGCCCAAACACCCTCACCCAATGGTTCCTTGAATTTATAAACTCTAACGCAATGGAACAACTGGTCACCACTCCCACAAGAGGAAACAACATATTGGACCTGGTAATCGCCAACATGGGGAATCTATGTTCCACACCAGAGGTAAACCCCTCATTGTTAAGATCAGACCATAAACAAATTTCCCTGGACATCCATACCCCGTCCCCACCCCAGCCAAGGAAATCACGGTAAAGAATTTCTCAAAAGCCAACTTTGCACTTCTCAAGACTGAGGTGGAATCCTTCAAAGCCCCCGGGCCAGAGGATAATACAGCCCAATACGCAGAATCCTTTACAAATGCATTCTATGAGCACCTGCAGGAATGCATGGATCGTGCTATCCCAAATAAAACCAAGACTCACTCCTCCAAAAACAGGAGACCTGTCTGGTGGACCCTGGCCATAAATAAGCTATACAACAGAAGGAGGAAGCTACTACATGACAGAGCAAAATCCCAAAAAGGGAAGGCATCTCTGATCAGTATTAGTAAGAAACTTCGATCCCTCATAGAATCATCAAAGATCAGTTTCGAAAGAAATATTGCCCTAGACACTAAAGATAATCACAAGGCCATCTTTAGTTATGTCAGGAATATGGGTGGAAACTCCCAGATATGCTCTGAATTGTTGCATAACAGTACAAAATATACCGAACCTACAGACATAGCCAACATCCTGGCAGACAGATTCAGTGCAAATTCCCCCCCCCTTCCCCCCAAAGGAGTAAATGCCTATCCAAACTGAATGTAACCTCCCTGACATCACAGATGCACAGGAGAAAGCTGCCCTCTCCAAAGCAATAAACACAGCATCTATGGGACTGGACGGTGTCCCAGGCTGTGTCTTACAGGAACTCCAAGAAGAACTGAACCCTCACATAAAGTCACTGTTCAATCTCAGCCTTACTACAGTATATGTACCCAAAGAATGGTGTACAGCTACAGTAGTCCCACTCCACAATGGTGGTGCCACAACAGACCCCGGGAACTATTGCCCCATAAGCCTGACTAGTCTGGTCTGTAACGCTATGGAGCATATTATCATGGAACTCATAAACAAAGACATTGGGAGCCTCCAGACACTGGACCCTACCCAATTCGGCTTTGTTAAGGGTAGATCTTGCCTCTTAAACCTAGTTGATTTCTTTGAAACAGTTACCATAGCCATAGATGAGGGCAAGGTAGTCCACACAGCCTACCTGGACCTCGCAAAAGCCTTCGACACAATACACCACTCGGGCATCATAAATAAGCCTACCAGCTTAAATATCAACTCCTATATCACAAGATGGGTTGCAAACTGGCTCAGGGATAGAATCCACATGGTCAGAATCGCAGGTGCCATGTCTGAATCCAAACCAGTTACAAGTGGCGTCCCACAGGGATCAATTCTGGGACCTCTCTTGTTCAGTATATACTTCTCTGAGGTTCAGGCTAACACAGGGGGATTATGGCTGACAATGTTCACAGATGACTGCAAACTGGGGGCCATAATTCAATCTCCAGCTGACACAAGCATCCTCCAAAAGGGTCTCACAGAGACGGATGCTTGGTGCCAGAGCCACGGCCTCAAGCTAAATGCTAAAAAGTGCATAGTCATCCCCTTTGGGAAAAACATGGTGCCCACAAATTACCACATAGGTGGTAATCCATTAAGTACGGAAGAAATAATTAGAGATTTGGGGACCAACGTAGATAGTAATCTCTCCTTTGATAATCATGTTGCCAAAGTGGTTAGAAAGACCTTCTATATAGCCCACCTTATCACAAAAGGGTTCGCATCTAGATCAAGAGAGGTCATTGTGCCTCTCTACTCGTCACTCATCAGGCCCATAATTGAATACAATGCCCCTTTTGGGATGTACCTTACCCAACACCTGCAGCAACTGGAGAGACCCCAAAAGTACCTCACCAAGAGGATCATGGGCTACAAACAGATGTCCTATGTAGCTCGACTAAAGAAACTCCAGCTCTACTCAGTTGCTTACCGCCTATTCAGAGGCGATCTGTGCCTGATGTACAAAGCCATGTCAAACCCAGAATTAATGGACATGCTCCACCTCAAAAAATCCAAGTCCCTTAGAGCTACACGCTCCAGGGACTTAAACCTCAGCACAGAAATAAATAGAACATGCTGGAGGGACAGATTCATTTCCCAGAAGCTCCCCTCACTCTGGAATAGAATCCCAATTCATGTTAGACATAGCCCCTCGCTGACCCTCTTCAAGCGAAATCTGGGCACGTGGACTGGGAAATCGCAAATTCACCCCTGGGATCTCTTCTGTGTCCCTGCTAGACAGAGGCACAGTAAACTAATCTTAAAGGGTACCTTCTGTGACCTACTTTACAGAGGCACAGTAGGCTAATCTAATAGGGAGGCGGAAGCCAAATACACTCTGGCTAGGCTTTAAATGCCCTAGGGCAGATAGCCTAGTATCTACCTATGAACCTATGAACCTATGTCTTTCCACAGCTTCATCATCTTATCCTTCCCTTCTTTCCTCATTTTTGTTTGCTGTTTCCACCTCTTCCCCAAGTCTAGGACTCTCCTGTGTTTCTCTTGCTCCTTTATTTCTTTTGTCCCTTTCACGTTTTGGGTGCTGATACCTTTTACTTCTGTGCCATATAGTTGTATGACTATCAGTTCTTTTTCCTTCCAGGTTACTCCCCAGTGTTACTTCTCCATGTCTTTCTGGTGTATCTCTTCCTATATCTTCTGTTTTTTTAATAGTTCTTGTAACCACACACACTCCATAGCATATGTATCAGCCCCACCTCCTGTGCTTAGTATCTCCAGCATTTGCTATTCTCCTTTCAGCCCTCCTTTTCAGGCGTGTGTGGTGTTAGGTACCATTTCTGCATAATTATCAGACTTTGGTCAACAGCCACATGTGCCTTCTGAAGTCTCACCACTCGTATTATCTTCTGTCACTGTCTTTGACCTACAATCCACCTTTTTGCCTTTTCCCAGCTTTTTTGATTCTATCTGCCCGATTTCACTTTGTCTATCAGTTCAGATTCTGTCTGTTTCCACTTTGCCCCTCCTTTTTTTAGATCTTTATGTATTAATTTTGTTTATGTATCCCTGCCAGGTTGCCACTCTTTCCCCTTTTGTGTTCCGTCTTCTCAGGTGTTCTTTTTTTCTTTGTATCTATGTTTCCTTTATTACTAGAAAGTTCCACAATTGTGTTTCCAGAAGTATACACTCATTCCTTTACTCCTTCATTGTTTTGAATCTCTCCTTTCTACCTTTCTCTGCACTTAGTTCCTGGTCCTGCCTTATTCCACATTATTCCCATATGTTTATGTTCTTTTTCCCTAATTTTGTTCCACATCTTTCTTTTCCCATATCCCTTTCTCTAACCTCTTCATCCTTTCCATGAATCCTAGTTCCTTTAATGCTGCCTCATTATTTCCTTTTACCTCCTTCCTCTACTCTCCCTTTTCTTTCACTGTCCCTTTTTTCTCTTTTTTTGCCTTCTGTTTAAATCCAATATAAATACTACTTATTAAGATATACATGGGAAGGTGTGGGAGACCACTCAACCTCTCTTCCTTTCCTGCACATTATTGTTTTATCTTTGCTCATGTTCTTCCTCTTGTACTTCTACACCTAGTCTTCTTCAGTCTGTAGCTGCTGCAGTCTTCTATCTCTCTATGGCCTATCTGCAGGCTCCAGGAAATGTGGATTATGAGTGGCAGTACCATCATCATTCTTACCACATTTATTCCACCTAATACAGTATCTTTCCTTCTTCCTGTATGGTGTCCTTATCTTCTTACTCACCACCACCAAATTTTTCTTTTCTACTGTGGTCTCAGTTTAATTTCTCCAAGTCTTTTGGGTTTCTAATACCATGACAGGAATGGACCCCATTCCTAAATTAAAGTATGATTAAAGTTCATGAAATTAGTATTGTTTCAATCTCTGATGTTAGCCAAAAGTACTCTTCACAGCACTCGCAATTTACCCCAAAAAGACTCCTTCTGCAATTCATACAGATTTACATGTATTGGTTGTTGTTGTTGTGTCTTTCAGCTTTTCCCAGTTAGGGGTTGCCACAGCAGAACTCTGGTACGCTAATGATTGGCAGTAGATTTTTACGTGTCGAGTTGCCAGCCCTGATGCACAACCTTCAACGAAGGTACGCCCATTCAAGCATATCACCACACAGAAGACGCTCTAGCTGAGAATCGAACAGGACAACGTCTTACTGTGAGGCAACAACACTACCGCAGCAACACCACCGCAGTGTATTTACATGTATTGGTAGCACATCTAAATATGACTGTAGATTCTTTTTTATGAGATCCATTGCTCCTACTACTATTGGAACTGTCTGTGTATCCTTCTTTCACATAGTCGTCATTTCTGCCTGCAGATCCTGGCATTTTATGACTTTGTGTCTCTCTACACATAAGACTGTATTCATCGGGTGAAGCAATTTCAGTGACTGATGCTACTTTTCTCCTTTTTTCATGAACTACTATATCTGGTTTCTTGCATCTATATTTTGAATTGTTGACATTGGGTAATCCTATGTGATATAAACTTTATCATTCTCTGTAATGCTTTGTGACTCATGCTTCCAATGGTCCATAGCTACTTCAGTATATTAGACAATAAAACCTCGACAAACTGTTAAAAACAAAAAAACAGCAAAACAAGCGAGAGCTAAAAAACTAGAAGAATTTAATGTAAGCGCTTTCGGAATCGCCAATACGTTTCCTTCCTCAGACATACAATGACAAACTTTAGGGCGTAGATATATAATGCACTAACTGCCCAATTAAACAATTAGTATTTTTCTCATGACAATTAATACAAACGAATTCCTTACCAGGAACTTATAATCATATTGTGTCAATATAAAAGTTACTTTCCAGAAAATCGATTGTAAACGAAACTGTATCCATCAAATATTTCTTAAAATTGGCAGCCTTGAAGAGATGAGTTTCTTTTATTATTAGGATTTTTCCTCATATTACGTTTTGTTGGTGGCCATTGTTCAATATTATTTAATATGGTTCTTAGTTGGATAATTACATATTTTTCAAAAAAAGTGAATTCTAGCATTTTAAAAACGAATTATGTTTATTCAACATCAACCATTTGGGTTTTTTAATTTAGGGCAACTAAAAATTGTGGAGCTGATTACTGTGTTTTTTGTTTTGTGATATAACATGTTTACAATCGATTTTCTGGAAAGTAACTTTTATATTGACACAATATGATTATAAGTTCCTGGTAAGGAATTCATTTGTATTAATTGTCATGAGAAAAATACTAATTGTTTAATTGGGCAGTTAGTGCATTATATATCTATGCCCTAAAGTTTTGTCATTGTATGTCTGAGGAAGGAAACGTATTGGCGTTTCCGAAAGCGCTTACATTAAATTCTTCTAGTTTTTTAGCTCTCGCTTGTTTTGCTACTTCAGTATATTGTAATGTTTGCACAATCCCCAATGCAACAGTCTTGTCACATTATCATGCCTGTTATATCCCACCACTGAACCAGTAATCAAGGAGCTCAAGCCTCACCCCTGGCACCATTGGGGATGTACACTGAGTGGATGACAAGGTACACACACAGTATTACCAGATGCAGCTCTATGCATCAAGTGCAATTTCCCTTAAGAGCACAGAGAGACCACAGTCAGTCCAGGACTGGTTTCTCCCACTTTCTCCAGATCCCCAGTAAGACTCCCCACTGGCACAGCTATAGAGTTGATATCTCAGCTGAGTGGCCACGTCAAGACCTCCAGCACCCTCTCTGTCAAACCAGTGCTTCATGTCCCTGCCCAAGTAGCTGACACACACACTCTTTCAGGTTTGATTTATACACACACACACACACACACACACACACACACACACACACACACACCTGGGAAAGGCTGTCACAGATTTACTAGCTATTCCTCCTTTTACCCAGACTATAAGGTAGTTATCACTGCAACCAGCCAGCTCCTTATCAGCTACTTTAAGGCCCTTAACAAAGGGAGTCCAATCTTACTGTGTAATGTTACTATAAATACAAATGGTACTTTGACCAAGAGCAAGACTATTAGGAGTGGACCACAGTGTCACCAAATAAATATGCAAGTACTCTCAGAACTTAAATATCTCTAGACAGATCAGCCACAATGAAATGTTTAAATATATTTAATAATAAATAATAAAAGGGCAATACAGTACTAAATAAATATTTACAGTGACATCAGAGTTCAAACTCACAGGAAATATTTAAAACAACATTGCAGGACCATCTCAAATAGATTATGAAAAATATCTAAACTAAGCTTGGCTATATTCCTGACTATATCTGAGTTAGTTAATATTCCCTAGAAACTTACTTACAGAGCAAGGCAGATGTGGTGAATGGATCTTCTCTAGTTGTTGTCAGGTCAAAGACAGAATACAGAATGCTGTGTCTCACTCAGAGATTTCTTAAATTAATATCTCAAATATTACTGCTGGGATAGCTTGCAGAATGTCATCAATTCTTGTCATCTGACTTCTAGTTCCCATGCCCAAAACAACCATTGACGGCAGTTGGTAGCATTTAGCATCTACCTGTAAAAATATGTAGACAAGGGCTTTTCATCAGATCTTTGGCAAATGCTGGAAGTCATAAAGCAGTAAAACACTTCCAAGACAATACAGAAAGCCTCTCAGCACAGACTCTGTGTCTCCAGCCTAGCATATAAAGTCATTTAATTTCAGCTATTTTT
The DNA here is from genome assembly GCF_019279795.1 of Protopterus annectens. NCBI lineage: Eukaryota > Metazoa > Chordata > Ceratodontiformes > Protopteridae > Protopterus > Protopterus annectens. Next base: position 185,661,363 of record NC_056727.1, read on the forward strand.
CTAAAATTTACTAGAATGAGGTTAACCTCCTGTATCCCAGTTTCCACTGTTAAAATACATACATCTTAACAGTTACAATGGTGCATGTACATTTCTGTTATTTTCTAGTAGGGGACATTTCAAGCACTTTGCAAAAAACCTTTCCAACACACACTTCTGTACCAGCAGTTTGATATACACATGACATACAATTTTAATACATTTGTAACACAAGCATCTTATACAGATCATGTTGATATTCACAAATGAAATATAATTATTTACAAAATTCCAGATAGCTGTGCTGGTAGTATCTCCCTTTGTCACAATGCCTTTCAGTATACAAGCCCTCTGCCATGAGTGTATCACATCCAGCAACAAGATGTGCAACTGTTTCTAGTTCTGTTTCTCCCCATATTCAATGGACTTCGCAAACCAAAGTGTATGTAGTCCACTATCCTGGACTGCCAGTATTAACCTTTCATCTTTTGGCTTAAATTCACCTCTCCTTAACCATGCCTGCATCAGGTCCTGATTGACATGATGTTCCAGGAGTGTTCTGTACTTAAAACTATATTTATGCCTTTTCCACATTCCCTGCCTTCTCATCTGATTTTCTCCTTATAGTCTTTCATTTTTTTGGCACATTCAGTTGTTGCCTGATTTTTGCCTTTTTATGGTTTGATTTCCATTCCTACTTGATGCTGCTACACTTCTGCTAAACTAAGCAGGGAAGTCATCTCAGGCATGCTCTCCTCATTCACTATGTTTATATCTGGTGAAGTCAGCAGATACGTATGAAGTCATACGACTACTGATCTATACATGTAATCCATTTTGAGGAGGCCTATACCTCCTTCAGAATGAGGAATATATAATCTTGGTGTACACTGATTTTTATATATTATTTGATAAACGTGGAGCATTTTTCTTGTTTTTCTTGTCTAACTGATTCAATACCTTTTGGGGCCAGTCAATCACCCCTAAACTGACAGTAGAACAGGAAGAGCAAATTGGTTTATAGTTTGGACTTTTTTCTAGATGTCGGGGCTGTTTTGAGTATTAATTTTAATCTTCCAAAATATTCATGTTTGCATTTGTTCATGTTTAAATTGTTGATCCGTCATCAATTCTCAAATATTTATACACTTCCTCCTGTTTAAGTTCCTTTCTATCATGTTCCTGTCCCAGACTGATATTGTCTTGGTGCTGCAGCTTTCCTTCTTTAAAAGTTGCTTTTGCACATTTATTAAGACAAATGAGATTCTTATATAATCTGAGAAAAGATTGACGACTTGCAGTTGTGCTTTCATCGCCTCGTCTGATGAACTATACAGTTTTGAACTGTCCACAAAAAGATGAGAAGTCTTTATGCTTTTTTGTTTTTTGTGAGCCATATTGGAACCATGACCTAATCTGTTAAGTGGGCAGCTTAATGGGCTAAGAGCAAGACAAAAGAGCAGCAGTGACAAAGAGTCACCCTGAAATATCCCCTTAAGTGGTTTGCCACTGTTTCATGGTCATTGTAATGTAATCGATCAATGTAGGGTATACCTTATACATCTGTAAGCACTCCTTTATCCATAAATCTGGAATGTTGTCAAATGTGTTTTTGTAATTTATCCATGTCTTACTTAGATTCTTCCTCTTTTTATAATTTCCCATTATGACTTCATTGAACAAGTGATCCTTTGTTTTATATGACCTTCTTTGGTTACCCTTCTATTCATATGTTCATAGGAGAGTACTAGGTTAACAGCTCAAGAGTCCTTACAAGCCTAGCCAGTTTTACTCAGATTTTATTGTTTTCTATCCCTAGGAGAATGATACAAGTAAGTAGGATTTTGACAACTTTTACAGACTGCCTCTATCCATAAGGGACATGGGCACACTCAAGGAGTGAATTTGCAATTTCACATCCATTGGTCCAGATTGCCCTTGAAGATGATTATGGAAGACCTCTGCTTCACATGAACAGGAAGCCTATTCCGGAGGAGGTGGCAGTCTCTGGGACATATATCTATGTCCCCAGCATGATCTATTCATGTCAGAAATCAGGTTTATGTCTTTGGAGCAGTATGAGAATATACAACATTTCCATTAGAGCTGGGTCAGAGACTGCCTTGTAGGTCAGGCACAGATCACCCCTCAGTAATTGGAAGGAAACTGAATACACTGATGGGGCTTTTAATTGGTCCACATATGACATGCTGGTTATGCCTTGTATTTTTTTGGTGGGAAACCTCTGAGGACACTCCAACTGTTGCAGATGCCTGGCAAGGCACATGCCAAAGGATGCATTGTATTCGATTGTTGGTCTGATTAGGGCTGATCTGGATGCCATGCCCCTTACTTATAGGCTCAGGCACACAGAAGGATTTCCTCACCACCGTGCACACATGGTTGTCAAAGTTCAGATTACTTTCTGAGTACCCAGATCTCTCACCACTGGTCCACTCTTAGGAGGTTGCTGTCAATGTTGTATTTGATGGGATATTTGATTTCCCAAAGGATATTATTATGCACTTTTCATTTAGTTTGAGGTCATGGCTCTGATACCAATCATTAGTTTGTGTCAGACCTTTCTGTAGGATATCAGTATCATTTGAGGAGTCCATGATTGCCCCCAACTTGTAGTCGTCAGCAAACTTGGTCAGGCAAAGACCATCTTCATTTGCCTTGACATTTGAGATGTATACCACAGACAGGAAGGGGTCCAGCACTGGGCCCAGTGGTACTCCACTGATGACTGGCCTCTTGCTGGATGTGGATTCCTCCACTCTAACAACGTGTCCTAGCTGTGAGCCATTTGGCTATCCATCTGGTGGCACAGAGGTTTATGCCCAATTTTGTGAGTTTATCTGTAATACCCAAGTATGATATTGTGTCAAATGCCTTGGCCAGGTCAAATCAAGTGATATGCACTGTCTTACCCTCATCCATAGTCTTGGTGGGTCTATATTAATTCATCGAATGAAAACACATCAAACAGCATTTCATAGAAAATGCTGTTCATCAAACCCCACCATGGGAGGGCCATGCCCCCAACCCCCCGGCTAATTATATATACTAACTCCAAGATTGCATTACAGTGGGGAAAGGGCAAATTATCTCAAATTTGGCTTTGGTAAAGTTTGTTTGTCCTCTGAGTTGTTTGTTTAGTTTGATGAGAGTGCTTTATCCTGCTGGGTGCAGCACCTCCTAATTTTTGCCATGATTTTTCTCCTTCTGTTATACAGCCTATTGATGTTGTGATTCCACCAGGGTGGCTTGTTTTTTTAATTAGTTCTGTACTACTTCCTGGTGGGTATGGCTACCTCTCTGCAAACTATTAACATGCTTGTATTGGGTTTCTGTGAACAGTTCTGTGTAGGCAGTAGTGTTCTCAGGGTTTATGGGAGCTTGAAATTTTGCAAGGTTATCAACTAATAGTAAGTTAGCCTTAGAGCAGTTCCTGAACATTCCAGTGTTAGCTGGGGTTCTGGGTTTAAGTTTTAATTCAGAGGAGACCATTTTGTGGTCTGACCTCACTAGAGAAGACATTACACTAGGGTGTGTGCACCTCTTTCCCATATTAGTGAGGACCAGATCCAGTATGTTTGCTCCCCTGGTTGGCATATTAATAACCTAGTCCAGGGAGTTTGTGTTTACAAAATCCAGGGATCTATGTGCCTGGATGTTAGGAGTCATAGGTTCCTTGGTAGGTACTAGGCTATCTGCCCGAAGGCATTTATAAGCCTAGCCAGAATGTGTTGGCTTTTGCTGCCCCCTTAGATTAGTTCCCTGTGCCTCTGTCCAGAAGAGCCACTAAAGTGATCCCCGGGATAAACTTTCTGTTTCCCATCCACTCGTCAAGGTTTCTCTTGAAGAGTGTTAGCGAGGAGCTCTGCCTAATGTAGATTGGAATCTTGTTCCAAAGCATGGGAAGTCTCTGGGTCAGGAATCTAACCCTCCAGCACATCCTATTTATTGTTGTGGTGAGGTTTGGATCCCTAGAGCATGTGGCTCGAGGGGATAAGGTGATCTTTAGGTGGAGCATGTCCATCAATTCTGGGTTGGACATGGCCTTGTATATCAGGCAGAGATCACCTCTGAGTAGACGGTATTCAACCGAGTACAGCTGGAGTTTCTTCAGTCAAGCTGCATAGGGCATCTGTTTAAGACCAGTGATCCTCTTGGTGAAGTACTTCTGTGGTCTTTCCAGCTGTTGCATGTGTCTTGTAAGGTGCATCCCAAATGGGGCATTGTACTCTATGATGAGTCTGATGAGTGATGAGTAGAGGGGCACAATGACCTCTTTTGATCTGGATGCAAAGCCTTTTGTGATTAGGTGGGACACATAAAAGGATTTTCTAACCACTTTGGCAATGTGATTATCAAAGGAGAGATTACTATTTACTTGGGTCCCCAGATCCCTTATTACGTTTTCCGTATTTAGGGGGCTACCACCTATGTGGTAGTTTGTGTGTACTTTTTGGCATTTAGCTTGAGGCCATGATTTTGACACCAGGTATCTGTCTCAGTGAAACCCTTTTGGAGGATGTCTGTGTCAGCTGGAGAGTCATTTATAGCCCCTAGTTTGTAGTTGTCTATGAACCTGGTCAGCCATAGTCTTCCTGTGCTTGCCTGCATCTCTGAGAAGTATATGCTGAACAGGAGGGGTCCAAGGACTGAGCCCTGAGGAATGCCACTTGTAACTGGTTTAGAGTCAGACCTAGCTCTCGCAACTCTCACCATGTGGGTTTTGTCTGTGAGCCAATTGGCAGCCCATCTTGTGACATATGAGTATATGTTCAGGCTGGTGAGCTTGTCTATGATACCAGAATGGGAATGGTGTCGAAGGCCTTTGCGCGGTCTAGGTATGCTGTGTGTGTGGTCCAGAGAAGTAAATATTGTGGGAAGAAATATCCAGGGAATTGTTATGGCTAGGCTTGTATAGGACCTAGGGCCGATAGCCTAGTACCAACCTATGAATCTATGTACCACCTTTCCCTCATCTATAGCCTTGGTAACTGTCTCAAAGAGGTCCACCAGGTTTAGGAGGCATGATCTGCCCTTAACAAAGCCGAACTGGGTAGGGTCCAGTGTTTGGAGGTTCCCTATGTCTCTGTTAATGAGTTCCACGATGATGTGCTCCATAGCCTTGCAGACCAAGCTAGTCAGGCTTATAGGGTGATAGTTCCCAGGGTATGTTGTGGCTCCACCTTTGTGGAGCGGAATAACTGTTGCTGTGCGCCACTATATGGGTACATAGCCTGTGGAGAGGCTGAGTTTGAACAGTGCATTTAGGTGAGGGGTTAATTCGTATTTGAGCTTGTGTAGGATGCAGCCTGGGACACCATCCAGTCCCATTGATGCTGTGTTTTTGGCTTTGGAGAGGGCTCTTTTAACCTGAATGTCTGTGATCTCAGGGGCTCTATATTCTTCTGGTATGGTTATGTGCCCTTTTGGGGTGAAGTTTGCACTGAACCTGTCTGCCAGGATGTTGGCAATATCGGTTGGCTCAGTGTATTTTGTGCCATTCTGCATTAACTCCGAGCAGATGTAAGCATTGCCACTTAGATTCTTGACATAGCTAAAGAATGCCTTGTGGTTATCTTTGGAGTCCTTGGCAATTTTTCTTTCGAAGCTCGCCTTGGACAATTTTATGAGGGATCGTAGTTTCTTGCTGATACTGATCAGGGATGTCTTCCCTTCTTGGGATTTTACTCTTTTCTGTACTAGTTTCCTCCTTTTATTATATAGCTTGTTTATGGCAGGGTTCCACCAGATTGGTTTCCTTTTCTTGGAGGAGTGAGTCTTGGTTTTGCTTGGGATAGCATGATCCATGCATTCTTGTAGGTGCCCGTAGAATGCATTAGTAAAGGATTTTGCAGCTTGGATAGCGTTATCCTTTAGCATGGGGGCTTTGAAACTTTCCACCTCGGTCTTAAGTAACGTGAAGTTTGCTTTTGAAAAGATTTTCACGGTGGTTTCCTTGTCTGGGAGTGGGAACGGAATGTGGATATCCAAAGTAATTTTTTTATGGTCAGATCTAACCAGCAAGGGGTTGACCTCCGGTGTGGAACACTGGTCGCTCATGTTGGTGATGACCAGGTCCAATATGTTGTTACCTCTGGTGGGAGTGTTGATCCAGGGCGTTTGAGTTTATAAATTCAAGAAATGTTGGACAAAGGAGTTAGTACTTGAGTAGTTCTCCCAGTTAATGTTTGGGTAGTTGAAATCACACAATATTAGGGTGTTTGGTAGGACCTTTATTTTTCCAAGTGTTTCCAGAAACTCAGAATGGGGGTCCTGGGACATGGTGGGTGATCTGTAGCAAGCTACAATTTGAACTGCAGTTTTGCCCATTGTTAGTTGCACGTGGATAATCTCTGAAGCATTGTGCTGTGCCACTAACCTGGAGGTGTGGGTATCCTTGACGAATATGGATACTCCCCCACCTTTTGTATTTCTGTCCGGGTTCTGTGGCGGAAATGTATGGTATGAGTTGTAGCCTGGTAGTGCTGGGGTGCTCTCTGGAGCCTTAAACCAGGTTTCTGTTAGTGCACATATATCAATTTTTTCCATACTGAGGAGTACCTCAAGGGCATGCATTCTGAGGTTTAGACTTCTGGCATTGAGTAGCATTCCCTCAGATTTTTGTTACTTGTGCTATTTACGGCTGTGGGTTTGTCTTTTGAGCCTTGCCTAAAAAAGGCACTATGGGGGTGGCAAGAGCCTTGGCCCGTATTTGAAAGCCTAAAGGTGACAGGTGCAAGCCGTCTCTAACGAAGCAGCATGGCTTGTCGAACATGTCATCCCAGGCTGACAGACACTGGATCCTCTTTGAATGACACCAGAAACTTAGCCAATTGTTGAAATTGATATTTTTTTCTTTATACCGTGGTATCATTCTTGGTGAGGGCAGGATGCTACTCAGGGTCAGGGTCATACTGGCCTGGGCTACATGATCAGAGAGCTCTAACATGTCTCTTTTCATGTAGTCCAGGGAGGTACGGCTTAGGTCATTCACAACAACATGGACAATGACAGAGTCGTATTTGTACTTGTTCTGGAGTGACCTGAGTGCTTGTGTTATGTGGCAGATCCTGGCACCCGACAGGCAGCTAACAGTAACCTTTTCCTTATTCAGCCTAATGAGTGGGACATCAGTGTGCCTGACTATAGTTTCATCTATTACTAGTATGTTGGGTATGTTATTTTGCCTTAAGGGTTGTGATTGTGTGGCATGCTGGTTTTGTGAAGTATGTGTTTCAAAGTTTATGTTGGGGGTTTAGGTTGATTGCATGTCTGCTTTGGAGGTCTCTGTTGCTTTTACAGATTTTTATTTAGAGCCTCTGGGTATGTTTTCGTGTATTTATGTGTGTTTTTTGCCGGTGCTGGTTTAATGGGTCTATGTGAGACTGGTGGTGTGATGCCAGTATTTCCCTTCTTTTCTTGACTGTCTGATCCAGTCTTGGGTTGAGAGAGCTTTGCCTCCAGTTTGGCTGTATAATTGCATCTATCGCATGTATTAGTGTTTGGTGGTAGGAGGAGAGGGTTGTCTGTGTACATGAGGCAGTTGTAACATTGCCTCAAAATGCCCAGATTCACCAGTTGGACTGGAGAGTACACCTGAAAGTGCCCTTTGGACATGCCTGGATAGGTACAGTAAACTGTTTTACTGAATGGCTGGTAAGGTCGAATAGACAGCCTTGTCCTTCTGTACAGTATAGGGGGGGGGGGGTCCAGTGCTAGGGTTTATAAGTGCTTGCTATGAATTTTGGGCAAGTGCCGGGCTGAGAAATGAATGGCTTGAATGCTTAAGTTGAAAGTTTGTCTAGTTCCAAGGGAAAAATTGAAGGGGAGACTTTGTGGAGCCGGGAATAGTTATACCCTAGCTAACCGGCACTGCCTGCCGTGCAAAACTGGGCAAATGCGGTTTTTATAGCAGGGAAATGAAAGAGATAGAAATTAGCCCAAAATGGCCAATAAACTACTAATTTCTTGGCTGAAACCACTCCTCCAGGGACAGATAGGCTGCTCAAAGCTCCCCTCTCTCATAGGTGAACAGAGAAACTTCCTTCTATCCAAGTAAGGTATGGGCAAACACAGAGATTTGTAACACAGCCCTGAATTCAGCACTAACCTGAAAACTGGACCATACAAGCTTAGAAGACGGGAAACAAGTATATATATATATATATATATATATATATATATATATATATATATTTGTTTCAGAAAATAAAGCAGATACAATAAAAAAAAACACTTTAAATGCACAGAAAAGGATACTTATTGTTATATATCTCAGTTCAGAATTGTAGTCAATGCCCCATTAATAAAGTAGGAAGAAACACAAATACAGTAAAAGCAGATGAATAAAGTGCAGTTTTTTATATATATAGAACAACATAAAATGAACATATTGATTTAAACAAGTTACCCAATTAACCAGAAAAAAGCTCAGAACTGAGCCCTGTTCCAGCAGTCTTCAATCAGACAAGTTCTAACTGCACACTCCCACTACTAGGGTGCAGGGGAACTTTCTCCAAAAAAGATGGCCTGGATCAGTGCTCAAGTTATACAAACAAAGCTAGATTCAGCAGGCCTGAATTTGTTCCTATGCTACAGCAACAAGGTGCACCAATTTCAGAAAGAAACAGTTAAAATAAGCAGGCACAATAAGCCTGTGGCCAGAAATTCCCAGCTCAGAAGGCAGAATTCAGCCTCTCCTCCCACAAGAGTGCAGACCACAAACCTTCTTAATGTAGAATAACTGGCCTGAAGCCCAAGTGCTTAAACCAGAACTAATACACTTTTAGAATAGCAGACACTGAGCCTTTAATCAGGAATTCCCAGCTTAGAAAGATGTAAGCTACCTATCCTGCCACAGCAGTGCAGACCACAAACCTTCTTAATGTAAAACAACTGGTATGAAGTCCACGTGCTTAAACCAAAAGATTTAGAGTAACAGTTACAATTTAATCAGGCTACTACCAAGCAGTAATAAATGCAGCAGAATAAATAAAATTGAGTACTTTTAAGAAGAGGCAAAATCAAAATAAAGTAGGAGGAAACACAAATACAGTAAAAGCAGATGAATAAAGTGCATTTTTTTTGTTAGTAAAGTGCAAGGAGAGAGGAAGGAAGAACCTAAGTGGGTTGGACTTCTCAAATCTTCTCTCTGTGATAAGTAGAGTGAACACTAGACTTAGAATATGATCTCACTGTATTCGGTTAAGTGAGCAAATGAGATGAACTCAAGAGGAGTGGTCAAATACAGACTTACAGGAGGGGCGGGCAAGTCCAGAGCCACCAACACTAACACCAAAACAAGAACAGGGAGGGTGATTCCCAGTTAATAGTGGGGTTATTAAAGTCACCCATGACTATGGCATTGGATTGGATGATGAGAGTTTCCAGTAAGCTTAAATATGTGTCATGGGTTTCCTGTGTCATACAGGGAGATCTATAGCTTGCATGGAAGTGGTATGGGATTTTGTCTACGTTGATTTGAACATGGAAAAGCTCAAGTGCATCATCCTGTTAACAGCCTTGAGGTATATTTATTTTTTATGCAAATCGAGACACCTCCACCTTTAGTCCCTGCCTATGTAATAGCTGGTCTAAATGTGTGGAAAGCATTATAGCCTTGCACTACTGATGTGCTCTCTGCAGCTTTAAATCATATCTTATTGACTTCACAGACATCACCATTCTCTAGGGTGAGGAGAGCTTGTATGGAGTGGAGTTTCTTGTTTAGACTCCTAGCATTGAACAGTAACACCTTTAGATTTTCTTGTTTTTTATTTGCTATGTTGTAAGTATTTTCAGTTTGGCAGTGCCTGAAAAATGCACTATGGGGAGAACAATGTGTCAGTTAATATTTGAAAGCCCAGAAAGGGGAGGTGCAGACTATCCCAGGCAAAGAAGCATGGTCTGTTAACCATTTCCTTCGATGCTGACAAATATCACACCCCCTTAGAATGACACCTGAAACTAAGCCAATTATTGCAGTCAGTCATGTTCTGTTTGTAGTGTGGCACCATCCTTGGAGAAGGTAGCGTGCTGCTTGATGCTAGTCTTATAGCAGCTTGTGACACGTATTCAGAGAGCTCCCTGATGTCTGTCTTCATATAGTCTGGGGAGGTATGTCTTAGGTCATTTACACTCACATGGACTATGACTGAGTCAGTCTTACCCTCTGACTCCAGCCTTAGTGTTTTCCTCTGTTATTTGCAGTTGCTTCCTTTTTCCTGATTTCTCACTACTTCTCTCTGTATATTCCCCAATCATCTCTTCAGTTCCTGTTATTCTTTTCTTTGTTTCTCATTTCTTTCTCACCGCAAGTTTTCCATTCATTGTCGCCTTAATTCCATCTCAACAGTTTTTCTTTTTAAGTGCCTCACTCACTACCCTCCCAGATTATCACCCATGTCTGAGGGCAACTCCACTCTTTGGACCATGCCTCCCCTTAGGGAATGTTGTCTATGAGCATCCTATTTCCCAGGATATGCTTGCCTATCCCTCTCTGCCACTACATGAGTCACTGAAGCTATTAATCAAACCCAGGTCAGCTGGACCCTAGTCAAGGCTATATTCCTCTAGACCACTGGAACAGCTTCCTGCTCTTCCATCCTAATGCTCAGAACTATGGTCCTATGGTTCAAAATATCTTTTTCTTGCATCCTGACATCTTCCAAAATGCCCATTACCCTACTGCTTCTTCCTGGTGAGGAAATTACTGAAGAATCTCTCCTTGAATTGTTGCCCAATTGTTTGCTTGAGTGAGTTCACATTCTGGCCTGTAATGATTATCTTTTTGAATAAAGTACATAACTGCTTCACTTATTGTTAGATTCCTTTTTCCATATAATCTGTCCTTATCTAACTCTACAGTTATGTTGTATTCCCCTTATTAACGCCGTTCTTTCTCTCTTCAAGTCTGTTCTTATATGGAGAGGAAATTACTGAAGAATCTGTTCTTGTCCCTGTTTGAGACATAGATATGTTCTGCCATCCACCATACCCCTTCCACTTCACCCTGTTTTGTGATCCACTTGACCATTCTACTCTTCGTAGTTGCTTGTAGGCTCCTTCAAAATAATACCACCCTCCTCTTTTTCCCCTCTTGTCTTGCAGTCTCTGTTCAGGAAGTCATATCTTAGTACCCTTTCTCCTTCCCTGAATTTCAACTTGATTTCCAGTAGGAACATAATGTCTCCCTCTCATTCTTTTTAGCATTTCCTGTACTATCCTTCTACATATGGGATTTCAAGCCCCCACAATGTTTCACTTTCCTTTCTGTTATTTTGTTTACAGTATTCCTTTGCATTTTAAAGTAAAGAAAATGCTGTGCACCTTACCTTATCAGATAGTTCTCCACCCCATAAGTCTGCTTTATGTGTGTGCCTGCAGGGCACTGCAGTACTCCTCCTGTATCTGGTGCTAAGCCATCACATTTTACTCCAGGGTGGGCATTTTATAAAATAATGGCTTTCATTTGTTTATCTGTCACCATTTTTTATATGTTCATTATTTCGATTTGCTTATTGCTTATTTTCTTCTCTTGTCTGCTTTAAACCAGCAATGGGGTTGTTTGTCTCCTCCTTGGTATTACCATCCGTCGCACACACTTATGTCTAGCTTACTCAGCCCTTTTCTTATCCAGTAGTGAGCATCTGAGTCCTCTGACAGCTCCCACAAGTTATCTTCACATCCTATTTTGCACTCTGCTGTGCTACACTCCATGTTTCTACTTATCTGCATCTTTTTATGTTATTTTGTTTTGTGCATCTGCTATGTTAGGCATCTTTCTCTTCTGTTCACATGGTTTAGCTTTGTTTTGTGTCTTGTTTCCACATTTTTGCCTTTTCCAGTTTTCTTAAGTTCCATCCCCTGACTTTAAGTTGACTCATCCTCACCTTCTTCACTGATGCCTAGTTATGTACCTTCTGGATATGTTTTTCTTCACTAGGTGTTATCTATATCTGCTGTAACGTGCTGCCTTTGCATTTTTCTACAACTACTACATCTTCTCAAGTTAGTTTTCTATATCATTTCCCACAAGGAATTAAACAAAACTGCTGTTACTGTTCACATTGTTTCTAGGTTCATAAATCCATTGTTTAGTTTAAACTCCTGCCTATCTACTATATTAAAAAGCTTTAATTGGTCCCTGTTACATGTATGTCTGGGATTGCCAGATATTTTGCCTGAGCTGAAATCCCAAACATCTTCAGCTGATTTACAACATCTTAGATATATTTTCTTTTCTTATTCTTCCACTAGTTTTATGAACATATTTGTAAAGGAGATAACTTTTAGCCATTTTGCCTGTCTTATTATCTCATTTTGTACTGCAAAGGAATGAAAACACGCTAATACATGCTTGGATCTATTTTCTGCAATTTGGTACTTGTGACCTGCTCTGGGGATTCTTTCAGTCTCTGAGTCTTGGATTACTGGCAGCACAAATTGATCCTGTAGTGACCACATTGCAATCTGCTCTAGTTCATTATCCTCCAGCTTTTCTTTATTTCAGTGAATCTGATGTTGTTTCTTCATGAGTTTTTTTAAATACTCCAGCTTTTCTCCTTCTTTGTCTATTATGTCTTTCAGCTCTATAGTTTAGTTGCTTTGTTCCTGCAGCTGCGTTCTTATTGCAGATTTATTCTCTTCCAGGTATTGCAGTCTTCCTCACAGCCTTTCCATTTCTGTCTTTTGCTGCCCAGTTGTTTGCTTGAGTGAACTCATTTCCTGGTCCATAGAGATTCTCTCTTTGAATAAAATATACAGCTGTTCTTCCTTATATGCAGCTTTGAAGGCTGCCAGCTGCAATGCTTCCTTTACTTCCTCCACACTTGTCTTCCATTTTGCTTTGGTCATCTCTCCTGTGAATGTAATTTTCTTCTTCTGTTGGTCCTGTGTAGAGCTTAGGACTTAGGAAACCAACCCGACTAGGCCTCACTTCCTCTCTACCATCTCTTTTAACTTCCTTTTGCACTTCTTTCTCTTACCTTTTCTTCTGGTCTTTCCTTCATTTCCCTATTCCTTTTGCAGCGCTTTTCTTTTTCTATGCATGTTTCATCACTAAATACAATCAACTGCTGGCCTCCAGACTTAGTTCTTTAAATTGTTCCTAATTTCTTCTTCTGTTTTTTCAATCCCTACACAGCTTCTTCACTCATCCCAACACCTCCTCACTCCCTTGTTTTATTGTATGGCACTATTGAAATAGTAACTTCTCAGCTTCCATCTATCTTTAATTTATAGATACAGCCATTGTAATTCACCTTTCTAGCTCCTGTTTATCAAAGATTTTCCCTTGAGGTGAGATGGTGCCAGGTCCTACTAGATAGTTTACTGTTCTGTATGCCATGTACAGAGTACTCACTGTACTAGTCCAGTGTTCCTTACTGCACTGTTTGAACGAGAAGTTAAGCTGCCCAATGCTTTCCTTTGCGAGGCTACTGGCCTATGGTACATACAGCACTTCTGAGACTGTTACTGTACCTCCCACATCCTGGACATTTATGACATCTTTTGTCCCCCTAGTGTTACTTCCATGATACCATCTTGTAAATAATTTATTTCTGCTTTGATCCTTGTATACAACCCCCCTTCCTTTTAGTGAAGGTGAGGTTTGGGCAGTTTTAACTTGGACTGACCTTCCTTTCTTCCTGTGCTCCCTCATCCAATGTGTGCCTAGCTCACTTGTCCTCTCCATTACTTTTTCTTTCTTTTCTGTCTACACATATCCATTTTCCTCACCCATCTTCATCCTTTCTCAGTCTGCTACCATTCTTGTCCTATAAGCCTCCACCCCACTTGTCTTCACCTCTTCCTTATTTTCTACTTTTTCCTTCTGTGTCATCTTCTCTTTCAGTTTTCTTTGCTGAGTACTAATTAACTCTTCTTGTTACTTCCGCCACAATCTGGCTTTCCTTCTGTTTCCTTCCTTCATTTTCTACCCTTGTTTACTCGTCTTCTTCCTCAATAGGCTTGTTTATTGCCTCTTTCCTTTAATTGTGTGGCTGTATCATGCTTTAAGCTTTTCTGCCATGCCCTCTCATCCATATCCCCTCTTACTCTCATCAATCCTAATGCCATTTCACACATACTGTCCCTAACATTCTTCTTCTTCTCCCACCTTTCCAGCTCCTACACCTGCCCCTGTAATCTTTATATTCTCCAGCACAGTCAAAACATATGCCTTATCAATAGCCATAAATTTCAAATTATTTGCACAAGAATTCTGGACAAGGCCAAAAGTAATGGGGGGACAAAGACTTAGTCAGGGCCAATTTTTAAATGTTGTTCTAATTTACTTAAATGCTTAATAGAACAACAGGCTTTGTATCAATGTGCATTTTTGAATAAAAATGTGAGCTGTCTAGTAACTGTCATGATTGACTGACTGTAAGTAATCCTTGGTGATTAACAGAAAATCAAACATTGTTCAGGGGACAAGTAAATTTATGAGGCAACATCAGGGTTATTTGAAATGTATGCCCATAGCTGTCTTAACCAGACCTATTCGGCTGCATGCACAGTATCATGATGTGCACCTCTGATTACTTAGTAACATTAAACAGTAGAGTCATTGTTATAGGTGCATAGGTTTGTACTAGGCTAACTGCCCTTGTAAGCCATTTTAAGGCTAGACAATTATCTAATTTGAGAGTCAAACCCTACACCTTGTGTCTGTAAGGTAAATACTTTAACCATCTTGCCAACCGCCAACCCAAAATGAATGCTGTATCATAAAGATTATTTATTTAGTTTATACATTAACTTTGTTGACTGGGTAGGTCAGCTGATACACAGACCATTTTTAGCCACGACCTGGGCTGGTTAGGCATTCACTAATTTTAACAGATAGTTACAATTCTTTCTTATGTGTATACTTTAAAGAGTGACAGTTCATAGGTTCATAGGTTCATAGGTAGATACTAGGCTATCTGCCCTTGGGCATTTATAAGCCTAGCCAGAGTGTATTTGGCTTCCGCCTCCCTATTAGATTAGCCTACTGTGCCTCTGTAAAATAGGTCACAGAAGGCACCCTTTTAAGATTAGTTTACTGTGCCTCTGTCTAGCAGGGACACAGAAGAGATCCCAGGGGTGAATTTGCGATTTCCCATCCACGCGTCCAGATTTTGCTTGAAGAGGGTCAGCGAGGGGCTATGTCTAACATGAATTGGGATTCTATTCTAGAGTGAGGGGAGCCTCTGGGAAATGAATCTGTCCCTCCAGCATGTCCTATTTATTTTTGTGCTGACATTTAGGTCCTTGGAGCGTGTAGCTCTAAGGGACTTGGATTTTTTGAGGTGGAGCATGTCCATTAATTCTGGGTTTGACATGGCTTTGTACGTCAGGCATAGATCGCCTTTGAATAGGTGGTAAGCAACTGAGTAGAGCTGGAGTTTCTTTAGTCGAGCTGCATAGGACATCTGTTTGTAGCCCATGATCCTCTTGGTGAGGTACATTTGGGGTCTCTCCAGTTGCTGCAGGTGTCGAGTAAGGTACATCCCAAAAGGGGCATTGTATTCAATTATGGGCCTGATGAGTGACGAGTAGAGGGGCACAATGACCTCTCTTGATCTAGATGTGAACCCTTTCGTGATAAGGTGGGCTATATAGAAGGTCTTTCTAACCACTTTGGCAATGTGATTATCAAAGGAGAGATTACTATCTACGTTGGTCCCCAAATCTCTAATTACTTCTTCCATACTTAATGGATTACCACCTATGTGGTAATTTGTGGGCACCTTGTCTTTCCCAAAGGGGATGACTATGCACTTTTTAGCATTTAGCTTGAGGCCATGGCTCTGGCACCAAGCATCCGTCTCTGTGAGACCCTTTTGGAGGATGCTTGTGTCAGCTGGAGATTCGATTATGGCCCCCAGTTTGCAGTCATCTGCGAACTTTGTCAGCCATAATCCCCCCGTGTTAGCCTGAACCTCAGAGAAGTATATACTGAACAAGAGAGGTCCCAGAACTGAGCCCTGTGGGATGCCACTTGTAACTGGTTTGGATTCGGACATGGCACCTGTGATTTTGACCATGTAGGTCTATCTCTGAGCCAGTTTGCAACCCATCTTATGATATAGGGGTTGATATTTAACTGGTAAGCTTATTTATGATGCCCGAGTGGGGTATTGTGTTGAAGGCTTTTGCGAGGTCCAGGTAGGCTGTGTGGACTACCTTACCCTCATCTATGGCTTTGGTAACTGTTTCAAATAAATCAACTAGGTTTAAGAGGCAAGATCTGCCCTTAACAAAGCCGAGTTGGGTAGGGTCCAGTGTCTGGAGGCTCCCAATGTCTTTGTTTATGAGTTCCATGATAATACGCTCCATAGCTTTACAGACTAGACTAGTCAGGCTTATGGGGCGAAAGTTTTCGGGGTCCGTTGTGGCACCACCTTTGTGGAGTGGGACCACTGTAGCTGTATGCCATTCTTTGGGTAAATATCCTGTAGTAAGGCTAAGTTTGAACAGTGACTTAATATGAGGGTTCAGTTGTTCTTGGAGCTCGTGTAAGACACAGCCTGGGACACCGTCCGGTCCCATAGATGCTGTGTTTTTTGCTTTGGAGAGGGCAGCTTTCACCTGTGCATCTGTGATGTCAGGGAGGTTACATTCAGTTGGGATAGGCATTTGCTCCTTTGGGGGGGAAGGGGGGAGAAGTTTGCGCTGAATCTGTCTGCCAGGATGTTGGCTATGTCTGTAGGTTCGGTATATTTTGTACTGTTATACAACAATTCAGAGCATATCTGGGAGTTTCTGCCCATGTTCCTGACATAAGTAAAGAAGGCCTTGTGATTATATTTAGTGTCTAGGGCAATTTTTCTTTCAAAGCTGGCATTTGCTGATTTTATGAGGGATCGAAGTTTCTTGCTAATACTGATCAGAGATGCCTTCCCTTGTTGGGATTTTGCTCTGTCATATAGTAGCTTCCTCCTTCTGTTGTATAGCTTATTTATGGCCGGGGTCCACCAGACCGGTCTCCTGTTTTTGGAGGAGTGAGTCTTGGTTTTATTTGGGATAGCACGATCCATGCATTCCTGCAGGTGCTCATAGAATGCATTTGTAAAGGATTCTACGGATTGGGCTGTATTATCCTCTGGCCCAGGGAATTTGAAGGATTCCACCTCAGTCTTGAGAAGTGCAAAGTTGGCTTTTGAGAAATTCTTTACAGTGATTTCCTTGGCTGGGGGTGGGGACGGGATATGGATGTCCAGGGAAATTTCTTTATGGCCTGATCTTACCAATGAGGGATTTACCTCTGGTGTGGAACATAGAGTCCCCATGTTGGTGATGACCAGGTCCAATATGTTGTTCCCTCTTGTGGGAGTGGTGACCAGTTGTTCCATTGCGTTAGAGTTTATAAATTCAAGGAACCTTTGGGTGAGGGTGTTTGGGCTTGAGTAGTTTTCCCCATCAATGCTTGGGTAGTTGAAGTCACCCAATAACATAGTGTTTGGAGAGACCTTCATATTCTCCAGTGTTCTCAGGAATGCCAAGTGGGGTTCCAGTAATAGGGAGGGTGTTCTGTAGCAGGCTACAAACTAAAAGGCAGTTTTGCTCGCTGTTAGTTGCACATGGATGGTTTCCGATGCTTCCTGCAGTGCCACTAACCTGGAGGTGTAGGTATCTTTGATGAATATAGATACTCCCCCTCCTTTTGTGCTTCGGTCCGAGTTTTGGGGCAGAAACACATGGTATGAGTTATAACCTGGTAGTGCTGGGGTGCTCTCAGGAGCCTTGAACCAGGTTTTTGTTACTGCACAGACATCGATTTTCTCCATACTGAGGAGAGCCTCGAGTGCTTGCATCTTGAGGTTTAGACTTCTGGCATTGAGTAGCATTACCTTTACTTTTTTTATCCTTGGGTTGTCTATGGAGGTGGGTTTGTCCTTTGAGCCTTGCCTAAAAAAGGCACTATAGGGGTGGCAAGAGCCTTGGCCAGTATACGAAAGCCTAAGGGTGACAAGTGCAAGCTGTCCCTAGTGAAGCAACGTGGCTTGTCGAGCATGTCATCCCAGGCAGGCAGACACTGGATCCCCTTTGAATGACACCAATACTTTAGCCAGTTGTTGAAACTGATCATTTTGTCTTTATACTGTGGCATCATTCTTGGTGAGGGTAAGATGCTACTCAAGGTCAGGGTCATACAAGCCTGGGCTACATGGTCAGAGAGCCCCTCTATGTCTCTTTTCATGTAGTCCAGGGAGGTACATCTCAGGTCATTCACACCAGCATGGACAATGATTGAGTCATACTTGTACTTGCTTTGGAGTGACCTGAGTGCTTGCATTATGTGGCGGATCCTGGCACCCGACAGGCAGCTTACAGTGACCTTCTCCTTGTTCAGTCTGGTGAGCGGGACGTCAGTGTGCCAGACAATAGAGTCTCCTATAACAAGTGTATTTGGTGTGTTGTTTGGCCTTAAGGGCTGTGACTGTGAGGCACACTGATTTTGTGAGATATGTGATTTGTGGGTATTGTTGAGGGGTGGCTGTTGTTTGGATATCTGTTTAGGAGGTCTTTGCTGTTTAGGCAGATTTTTATTTAGAGCCTCCGAGTATGTTTTTGTGTGTTTATGTGTTGGGTATGCAGATGCAATAGGTCTGTGTGAGACTGGATTTGTGGTGTGGGTGGTTACCTTTTCCTCCTGACTGACTGTGCCAATCTTGGGTTGAGAGAGCTCTGCCTCCAGTTTGGCTGTGTAACTGCATCTTTCACATGTATTAGAGTTTGTTGGAAGGAGGAGAGGGTTGTCTGTGTACATAAGGCAATTGTAACATTGCCTCAAAATTCCCAGATTCACCAGCTGGACTGGAGAGTAACCTTGAAACTGACCCTTGGACATACCAGATTAGTATACGAAACTGTTTTTTACTGATCAGATTAGGGAAGGGAACTGATTTTTCACTTGATCAGGAAGGACCAATCGGGAGCCTAATACTTATGAGAAGTCAAGGAGAGTGTAGTGCTTTAGTTAGTTAGTGTTTCCTTATAAGAGCTGAGCAAGTGCAGGGCTTTAGAAAGATAGTAGAGTGATTACTTTGAGAGTTTGAACAGTTCTAAGGGAAAAAGTGAAGAGCAGACTTTGTGGAGCCTGGAATAGTTTAAACCTGTTTAGGTGGCGCTGCCCGACGCTGCTCAGTGCGCAAAACCGTGCAAAAAGAGAGTTGTAGGGTTTTAAGAGAGAGAGATCAAGGAGTTTAGCATTGACCCAAAATGGCCAATAAAACTACAGCTTCTAGGTAGTAACCACTCCTCCAGGGACAGGCAGGCTGTTTAGTGTTAACCACTCCCACTGGTGAACACAGAGACTTCCCATTAGCCCAAGCAAGCACTGGCCGTCTAGAAACTTTCAAACAGTTCAGAACAGCAAATCTGTAACTGAACTTTCTTAACTTTCAGAAAGTGGGAAAAAAGCAAGATTTTGTTTTTCTTTTTGTTGTAGTTTAAAGGTAGCAGAGATACACAAGCAGCAAAATAATCACAGCAGTGCAATAAATGCCCCCACACTTGAGTGCTAGGCCAAAATCAGGTAAAATGCAGTTTTTAGAGAAAAAAAACGATTTTAAATTAAGTGCAATACAGGAAATGCAGTAAACAGGCTCTAGATGTGTTCCAAGTACTGTTACTGTTACAGATATAAACTTTAGCAAGCCGGAAAATGCCAAAAAATAGGCGGCAAAGCAGTAAAACTTAACAAAAAATCAGAAGAAAATACTTAAAATCACAAAAGTGGCTCCTTTTCTTCTCTCAGCGTTTTCTCCCCTTGGTAGGTGCTTCAGCAACAACTAGCAAGCCTGAAAAGATGCCAAAACCACGAGGCAGCCGGGTTTTGAGAGACAGATCAAGGAGTTTAGAATTGACTCAATTCATTTACAGAACAGCACTGGAGTAATACAGAAGATGATGGCAAGAAATAGCATATTATTTAGCTGTGCAAATATGGACTACTTACTATAGGCCTGATTCAGACATTGTCAAAATATTGTCACTTGAATTTGTTACTAAGAAATTTAACTAGCTCCTTTCAGAATGTACTTAGTTTGTGTTGGTTTTGGATATGTTGAAGTAGTTAGTTCTATGCTGCAGGTGCAAGTTTTGAAAAGGCTATTTCACTCATTGCCTTACTGAGATGGGGTCTTGACAAACAGATGTATTGCATGTAGATGAGTGTAGGGAATAGTCTGTCTGCCTGTGCTGTACTGTCTTTGTTAGAGGTGGGCAGTATAAGCAGTGAATTAGTTTGAATATTAAACAGCTGAGTGGGATAGTGGCCCTAGCAGGTACTGGTACCCTTTAAGATTTTTCTAGAGATATATAGTGATGCTGTCTGAGACTACCCAGGATTATGAATCTGAAGATGTTGTTTGCAGTCCCTTGCAGAGTGTGGGTGTTATGTACAGAGTTTAGAGCAAATAATTGTAGACATTATCCTAGTTTAGCATAATCAGTGTAATTGTAGAGCTGTCTTAGGGTCTCTTGGATGTAGGTGGGGTGTTTGTCTGCTTATCTAAGTTGATTGAGCGTTGCTTTTGTGATCTTTTGCTTGTGTTGAAGCAAAAGTGCATTGTCGGTCAAATGCTATACCTAGGAACCTTTGCTCAGTGACTTTAGATAGCTGCATTGAGTGTCAGTAATTTTTAATGTGGGATTGGATCTAAGCTTTTGGTGTGCCTCAAACAGCTTAGTACAGGATTTTTTTTACAGTTTAATGCAAGCTGCAAGTCAGAAAGCCAGCTCCCTTCTAAATGGAAGTCTTGTAGCTTTCTTGTAATTTGTTTCATGACTTATCTGAGTGCAATATGATGATGTTATCTGTGAGGTTGTTAATGAATACAGGAAAGAGAACTGGATTCAGGCTTGAGCCTAGAGGTACTCCCACTGAAAAGGTTCCTTTGCTGGATACCTTACAACTATGTGTGTTTTGTTAGTTAGTTATGAAGTGCATTGACACCTATATCTAAGTTGGCTAATGTTTTAATTGGAAGGGTGTGGTTGACCAATTCAAAAGCATGCTTTAGGTCAATGAAAAGAGCACGTGCTAGCTTCCCTTTTTACATAGCCTCAAAGATAAAGTTAATTACAATGAATGCCACTGTTTGTATGGTTTATCTGTTGTGAAAGCCATGTTGTTTGTTAAGAGGTCGTATTTGGAAATGTGACCCATTAGTTGCATATACAAAAGTTTTTCAATTACCTTATCTAGAGGACAAAGAATTGAGATTCGCCTATAGTTGGGGAGGGGGGACTTGGGTTTTTAACTTCAGATATTAGTGTGTTTCCAGAAGTAAGACATTATTCCTAGTGTAAGAGTAAGATTAATGTGTCTTACTGGCTTGCAGATGTGCATTGCCACCATTTGATAAAGTATAGATGCAGTGCTGAGTGTTTTACTGATCTGTATCTTTAGTTTAAGGTTCTGTCAGTATCTGTTTAGAGGATATAGTGTTGAATTAGAAAAGTGACAGATCACATATTGAAAATACTGTGTCTGCTTTAGTGGTATTTGCTGTGTATGGGTTAGGTGAATTATGAGTAGAAGGAATAATGACTATAAGTGACTGTATTAATAAGCTTTTCTGTAGGAAGGATGGTCTGTCTATCTGAGGTGGGTTGGATGCCATTTGTCACTGATTTCAGAATTCTCCAGAAGTGTTTGTGGGATCCTTTGCATATCAATTGTCCATGGCTTAAGTAATAACTTATGCTGAACTGGTTTTAATGTGTGCCTGTTGTTTGTTTTCTGTTAGCATTGGATTAGTCTGCTTTCAACATATTCCAAGCATTTTCATACTATTTTAAGAGCTTTTTGAAGGCTGGAATAATTCAAGGGAATGATGTACCTTTAGTCTTACTTATCTTTCTGGGAAAAGTCTGTTTTGTATTAGTGTAAGGATGTTTAGCAGTGTAGTAACTACTGCAAGTGGGTTGTTGTCACTGTAAATTATATCACGATTGATAGATTCAAGCTCTGTGTTTATAGTCTGTTGTGACTGGTCTGAAAGTAGTTTTGTGGTCATTACTTGCAGTGTGTGCTCCCCCCCCCCTTTTTGTGATTGTAATGACCAGTAAGATGTACTGCGATTATGGTCACTAAGTGTGTTTTATAGTATTGTTATATTTTGGCATTTTTCTGGAGGTTTGTTTTGAATCACTCCTAGAAAGTTGTAACTTAACTAATCCTTATTCATCTACTACCTCAAACTATACCGCTTCCTAGCTGTACTATCCTACATTAAATCACCACCTATCCACACTAATAAAACTAGCACATTAAACCCTTCACCTCACCATTCTCCCATTTGTCTTCCAGAAAATAGAATATTGTCACTATCAACCTCCATGGGACTTGTAACAAAACTACAGAACAACGTGCCTGGATATCACGGTATAACCCTGAAATTCTTGCCATCACAGAAACCTGGCTCAGTTCTAAAATTAATGGTTCTGAACTACTCCCTCCAGGCTACAGTATTATCAGAGCTGCTAGGCCACACAAGAAAGCAGGAGGGGTAGTCTTAATTTATCCAAGTTCATGCAATCTCTTTCCCTATTCATATAGGATGCAAAAATTCCAAAATGCCAAAATACTAGTATCACTGCTAAAGCTTAACAATAGAAAACAGCTATGTTTTGTTACAGTCTATATCTCACCTGAAAATAATATAACAGCTTTAGAAGAAATCCTGTCCTGGATAACTAATTATACATCTTATGAAAAAAATCATAATAGTAGGTATAAATATTGACTGGCAAAACCTTATGTCAGAATTTCCATCGGCTTGTATAAATCTTTATGGTTACATACAATATATCTATACACTAGATTTAATAATACTAAGAGTAAAGGTACAATTTTAGGCTGTTTACTGGTCTCTGACCCCAGTAAATTTACTGGAGCCTATCCAAACTCACTTAGAGACCACCTTCTTGCTTACACCCATAGAAATACCACCCACTAACCCAGCACTCACCAACTTAAAACAATCTGAAACCTTTTTAAATTCAATATAGCCTCCTTCATCAATACATTTAAAGCCTTTAATTGGTATGTCCTAAAAACTCTTCCACTTGATGAGACAGTCAATACTTTTAGTACATTATTCTTAAGTACTCTAAACAGCTACACCCCACTCTGCAAAAGAAGAGAGAACATTAACCACACACCATGGCTCACTACCCAGGCAGAAACTACAATGTTCAACACAGGCAAAGTTGGAAAGAATCACTTAAACTTAAAACTCCATATAACCTGCAACTTTACAGAAAATTGATCAATTTGAGTAAAAAAAAAGTTAACCGAAATAAAAAAAAAACAATATTATAACCGGCTGCAAATTCAACACAAAACAACCCCCAAAAGTTCTGGACATCAGTACCTGTTACACCTGGGCTCAAACAAGGAATTCAACCCTTCTTGAAACAGTTCTCCACAAAAAAATTGCAACCTTTTTCAATACTTACTTCACAGAAAGTATTACCTCCCGTGACTAAAAACTCTTCACCTCCATTCAGCGCTTCTACTCCTCAATAACAACCAATCCTAGTAATTCAGCTAACAGGTTAGCCAAAAACAGCATTCTCCATACACCATACACATCACCACTTCCTTTACTTCCCCCAGCATCCCCACATGAACCTAATTCACCCTCTATATCCATTGCTACCAACTTCCACTTAGAACCTGTCTCCACATCAATGTTAAAATAAATCATCATCAACCCTCTTTCTCCCATTTTCTACATGGGGTCAGGGTGTCATGTTAACTGTTGCCATCTCTCTCAATTCAATGCCAAACTCCTGCCTTCATTGACATGCATACCTGTCTGTCACAGATCTTCTCTCACACAATCCATCCACCTCTTTGCTGGATGTCCATATTTCCTCTTATCTTCTTCCTGTCTGTCCGAAGTCTTCTTCACTAGATTGTCTTCTGCTTTTCTGCACATGTGCCCAAAGCAACATAATCTGTTCTGCAATTGGAGTTACTTTGGCTCCTGCTCTTATGTCCACATTTCTTCATCTTTCCCATAGTGTGCATCTGACCACCCATCTCATGCACTTCATTTCCATCGCCTCTAGCTTACTGCCCAGGTTTCTGTACCATACAGTCATACTAAACAAAATACTGTGTGCTAAGGCTGATCGATGACACATTGTAGATAAACTTCTTTATTTAAACAAGAGATGTGAGCGCTTTCGCATTGTATCCCACTGCTTCTTCAGACATAATAGCAATCACACTACATGAACTTCCATAAATATTAAATGCAATCAACTAATCAATTAATTATTTGATTGCTTGATTAGTTGATTGCATCTAATATTTATGGAAGTTCATGTAGTGTGATTGCGATTATGACTGAAGATGCAGTGGGATACACTGCGAAAGCACTCACATCTCTTGTTTAAATAAATAAGTTTATATACGTTGTGTCATCATTCAGCCTTAGCACACAGTATTTTGTTTATTGCTATTTGGATTTTGTTGGTGCTTTGGCATTTATCCAGGGGGTATTGGTTGGTGTTTTGTTTGATACAGTAGTACTGGTCGCACCACTGTTTTGTACATCTTACTTTTCAGCTTCTTTGGCATTCTTCTATCCTACACTACACCTGGCACTCAATGCCAGATGACTGCAGCCACTCTAATTCTAGCATTGACCTCCTCATTCAGACTTCCTTTTCTTCTACCACCCCTCCAGGATACTTGAAGCTGTTAACCTGTTCCACTATCTTCTCTTCTATTTCAATTTTCATGTTTTTCTGATTTCCCCAATCTGCTGCCTTTACTACTGCCTTATCTGTACTTAATTTCATCCCATGTGCTTCAGTTTTGCATTCTGTTCCCCTACCTTTGATAAAAAAACTTATACTTAAAACTCAAACCTTGCTCCACTACAGCTGTCAACCTCCCACCTGAATACCTAAAGATAGCTGTTTATGCCATAGCATATCCAATCTCTATCGTTATCAGTAGATCAGTAGCTGAATCCTATGTACCCACTCTGTGGAAAATAATCCTATATTATCCGTCTTCATAAAGATGGCATCTCAGCTGATGTCTCTAACTTTTAGCCTATTGCAATATTATCACCTCTCTTAAAAATTCTTGACAGATGTATTCATAGGAACCCCCTTCACTACCTTCTACAAGACTGGCTTTTAACATCTACCCAACATGGCTTTTGCCCAACACACAGTTGGGAGTTTGGCATAATGGTTAAGGTGTTTACCTTACAGATACAAGGTGCAGGGCATGATTCTCACATGGTGTTATTGGCTAGGCTTAAAATGACCCACAAGGGCAGTTAGCCAAGTACTAATCTATGACCCTATGAACTACTGCCCTCCTGTCATTCACTGACATGATAAATAAATACAGGAACTCAGGCAAACTTCTTTCTTCCTTATTTCTAGACCTGTCAAAATCCTTCAATACAGTTTCACAACCTAAACTCCTGTATAAACTGTCTCAACTTGGACTATCCCCTTCTTCATTACTGTGGTTCAATAGCTATTTAACTGAAAAGCTCCAGTCTGCAAAATGACAGAACACTCTCTCTCCCTACCTGCAAGTCTCCACTGGTGTACCCCAAGGCTCTATTCTTGGTCCCCTCCTCTTGAATATCTTTAAAAATTACCTCTATACCTCTGTAGGTCTAACCTGTCTTGTGCAATATGTTGATTATTATGTGCTTATATATACATCTAATAACTTGCCTCAGCTCCTCTATATCGGGTCTATATTAGATAATCAAATGTTTAAAAATTCGACTGTCATATGGTCGACACCATATGATCGAACTTTTAAAAGTTTGAAAACCTAATAAAAAAAATAAACGCACAAATGACCTACCTGCACCTTTTAAGCAGGGGCAAGCCCCCCCTGCACTCCCCACACTGCCCACTGTTTAAATATACCAACTTCAAGATCACAGTACAGTGCAGGAAAGGGAAAACTTCCCATTCTGTGCTGTACGGAGATCTCCATTAAACGTTCAAACTTTCAAAAATTTGATCATATGGTGTTGACCATATGACAGTTGAACTTTTGAAAGTTTGATCATCTAATATGGACCCTCCATATCACGCAAGAAGCTTTGTTTCTTATTTGAGAAATGGTTTCAAAATGCCCAGCAAGTACTCAACCCTTAAAAAAACACAGTTATTGCTGTTTTTTCCACAAATCACATATGCCTTAATATTTTCACTATTTATTTATTATTTATTTTACATTTGTTGACTGGGAAAGTCTGGCTGGACACATGCCCATTTTCAGCGCAGGCCCGGAGAGAAAATCTCCATATTACATACAATACAAAATGCTTCATAATACATACATTACAATCTCATACAACTCATCAATAGAAACACAAGTAAATATTTACAGTACAGTGTTAGCAAACTTCGTAGAAAAGTTTGGTGCATAGCAGATTTATGAATACTGTACATGCAGTTGTTTAGAATGTATAGATACAACATTTTGCAGTTTGAGGTCTCATTAGAATTAGAAGCTTGGGGAGAATTTAGTACTGTCATTTGACTATGTTAGGAGTTGTAGCTTGGATGTTTGTCTTTACCCTGGGGTGTTACAGGAGCATAGCCAGTTGTCAGTAAGGTAGGTTTTTAGGAGTCTTTTAAATTGTGTAGTGGAGGTATAGGATGTAAGGGTGGGTTGTAGGGAGTTCCAGAGTTTAGAGATGTAGTAGCTAAAGAGAGATTTCCCTGCTTCATTGTTATGTTTGGTGACTTCTAGAAGGTTAAGGGTGCTAGATCTCAAGGTTCTAGTTGTGGTGTGAGGCCGTATAAGATGTTGGAGGGCTAGGATTTTGTCTGGGTAGTAGTATAGCTTAGGTGATAGTGACAGTTGATTGAGTTGAAGTAGTAGAGGGAGTTCTAACCAGTTCAGTTTTTTGAGAGAGGCACAGTGGTGTGTCCTATATGCAGACTCTGTAGCAAATCTAGTAATCTTATTGTAGCAGTTTTCTAGCTTGTTTAGGTCTGTTTTACGAAGGTTGGTTAAAACTGAGGAAGTGTAGAGGAGGGTGGATAGCAGATGTGTCCTGGCTATAGTGGTTCTAGATTGGTTTGAGGGAAATTGTTTGTTACAATAGAGCAGGCCTAGTTTTTTGAGGACTTTCTTGACAGTTTGGGCAGTGTGCAGGTCGAATTTTAGGTTGTTGTCTATTTTAATTCCTAAGAGTTTGTTGTGGGTAGTTGGGGTGATTACAGTTAACAGAGGTGATTGTGAAGTTTTCTGTTGGGGGGGGGGATTTTATGAGGGGAGAAGAGCAGTAATTTTGTTTTATTTGGGTTAAGAATAACCTGGTGGTTAGTGAACCAGGTTTCTGCTAGTGAGAAGGCCTCTTGTGTTTGTGAGTGGACATGCTTTAGAGTGGGGGTGCACATATTATAGTAGTATCATCTGAATATTGAATAACTGAGGCCCTTGGGGTGGTAGGAAGGGAGATGATTGGTGAATAGAGTGAAGAGCAATGGCCCTAGGCTGGAGCCTTGAGGGACTCCTAAGTATACCAGTAGTAGAGGGGATAGTTGGTTTTGCCATTTTACTGCCTGGTGCTGACCTGATAGATAGCTCTTCATCCATGTGATGGAGGTGGTACTGAGGTTTAGGGTAGAGAGTGAGTAGAGAAGTCTATTGTGGTTTACCATATCGAAAGCCTTAGATAAATCTAAAAATATGGCTGAGACAAGTTGTCCGTTATTTCTATGGTAGCTGATGGTATTAGTGAATGCTATAAGTGCGGTGGACGTACTGTGGAGGGGTCTAAAGCCATGCTGTTTTTTAGATAGTAATTTTTTTCTAGGAGGTAATTCATAAGTTGAGTGTGTATGACCCTTTCTAGGATTTTAGATAAGGGTGATAAGATAGCAATAGGACAATAGTTATTAAGTTCAAAGGAGTTGCCTCATTTGTGTAGCGGTATTATATGGGAGGTGTACCATAGTTGTGGTACCTTACACTCTGAGGTAGATCTGTCAATGAGAATAGCAACAGGATAGGCTATGGCTGTTGCTGCTAGTTGGAGGTATTCTGTGGGTAGGTTGTCAGCAGCCAGGGTGGTGGGTTTGAGTTTTTGGAGGAGCTTTAGGATGGTTTTGATAGATACTTGCTGAAAGCTAAAGTGGGAGCTACTAACTTATGTTTCCTTTGTGGCCTATGTGTTTGTTGGGGTTGGGAAAGTGAAGTTATTTTGGTTATTAGCTAGGGTCTGGATTGTCTCAGTAAAGTATTTGTTAAACTGTGTGGGGATTTCTCATGGTTGTTCCCTGTTTTGGGTGTGGAGGTAGTAGTTTTCCCAGGTTGTAATACAGAGTTGACTGCTGCCCAGAATTTTTGGGGGGTTTAGCATGGTTTTCTTATAGATTTTGATAATAGGTGATTTTGTCTGTTTTGATTAGTTTCTTGGCTTTGTTGCGCAGTTCTAAGTATTTTTGTTTTTCTACCTGGGTTTTGTTTTTGTGAAATAGTTCCCATGCTTTGTTTCTTTCTTTGAGAACAGTTTTGGTGGGTTTAGTTAACCAGGGGGCATAATTTGTTTTTATTCTAGTGGTTTGGGGGGGGAGCATGTTGGTTCACTATGTTTAGGAAGGTTGAATTGAAGTGTTACACTGCATCATCAAGTGGTAACTGTTTTAAAGGGGTCGAGTTGTAACTTTTTAGGTCATTGATAAAGACATAAGGGGTAAACTTCTTTTTGTTTCTGACTTCTTTATGTGTTACCTGGCTTATGTGTGGAGTTTTGGTTCATAGTAGATATGCTGGTTGGTGGTCCCTGAGAATGTCTGGAAGACATCCAGCTTGGGCTGCAAGGGATGGGTGGGATGTAAGTATCCAGTCCAGCATGGACTGGTGTTTGGTTCTTTTATTGTTTCTGATGGGGGATGTAATGACTTGAGTAAACCCATGGAGGTTAATGTGGGCGACTGGATTTTGGCTAGAACAGTTGAGACAATCTATGTTAAAGTCACCTAATATGATATTTTCTTGAGGTAGGGAGTTTGTGACCCATTCCAGTAGGTTTTCAATAATTGAAATATTGTTTCCGGTGGGGGGTGTAGCCTCCTATAATATTAATATGCTTTTGGGGGTTCCTTTTAAACTTGGCAAGAATGAGTTCAAAATGTTTGCTGTCTTCTGGGATGGTAATGTCTAGTTGTTCAAGGGTAAGGTGGTTCTTGTACATTCTAGCTACCCCCCCCCATTTTTTCCTACTCTATCCTTGTGATAGATATTATACCCAGGAGCTGTAATTTCATTATTGCGAATATTGGGTTCATGTTTCAGTCAGTAGGACATTGTCTGGTTTGTATAGAGTTAGTAGGGCATGTAGGTCATGGACTTTATTGAGGATACTTCTCATATTTAGGTTGAGAATGAGCAGAGAGGTTTTTTTATCTGTGGAATAGGGTATTGATTAGATTGGGGTTTGGGTGATTGTTGTGGATGGACCTGGTTTGAGGTGTATGTCCCCACAACTTGTGAGTTTGTTTAGTAAAGATTGATAGAGTTTTTTAAGGTTTATGATGATTTTAGTGTGCTTTACATAGGTGTGGGACTTATTATTCAGTGGAAGCAATTTATGTTGGTGATAGTTGGTGTGGGAGAGTTGAAAGAGGTGTGGAGCAAATTGCAAGTTTAGTGGGGCTATATTATAGTCTAGGGATGAAGTCTGTCGGGGGGGGGTAATGTTGTGGTGAAGATGAATATGATAGCTGGTTGAGGCTGATAGGAAAACTAGGATAGCTATGGAGATTGCAAAGGGAAGGAGTCTTAGAATGGATTTGACTGGTAATGGGTGCATGGTTATTTGTATAGGGGAGAGCTGATAGAGTAATTGGATACTGTTCTGAGGATTGTAGTAGATCAGTTAAGAGGGTTGTTGGGGTAGTAGAGCTTGATAGGGTAATTGGGGGGTAGGAGGTGGTTTGTGGTAATTGGGAGGCATGGTCTATGGGTATAAATTAAACTGAAATGGAGGTGGGTGGGAATGGGGGCAGGGTGGATAGCGGAGTGAGCCCACAGGGTGAACGGAGTGGGTACAGCCGGAGAAGCTGCTGGGTCCTGACTAAAGAAACAATTAGTCAAGAAAGAGTGCAGGTCAGTACTTATAGTAGTTGCACTCAGACTAAATTTAAGTAAAAAGAGAAAGTCTAAAAAGAATAGCCAGCAAATCGGCAGTTGTATTATCTAACTCTTCAGTCTGCTTAGAGGGTTTACAATTAGTCTTAGTGAGAGGATACCGTAATAGCTGAGTGGGTGGGAAGTGACTACACGGTTTTCCTGCTTGTTTCACTTGCTGAGAGAAGAGAGTGGGGGGGGGGGGGGGGCTGATCCGACCCAGGAGTTGTGCTCAGCACTTATTGTACTCATGTATGTTAAGCAAGTAAATACAATATTTCTTGTGAGTACAGGCAATCATTAACTATGGACATACATTAATAATTGGGCCTTAGGTTCATCACTGTTTGCAGTTAGTTGATGGTTCCAGAGAGCGGAGCTGATCCACATGGACCCACTGTAAGTTTATTGTTTAGTTTTCCTCAGGGGGATTAGTCTGTATGGCAGAGGAGATAGAGGTATGGTTAGAGAGATGCAGGTAGGGAGAGGGAGAAAAAGGTAGTATAGATTATATGAGTAGAATGTTTTAATACAAAAAACACAATTCTTTAGCTTTAAAACATTGTAGCAAAGTAGTTTTAGGTAAAAAGGGACTAAGATCAACAGCAAGTAGTTTCCTGTTAACAGAGTGTAGAGTCCATTTGCAAGCACTTGCTTCTTTTAGAATGAGTTGTATACAATATTCTGTACAGAGGATATAATATTCAGGCGTAAGACCCAGATTATAGCCAATACAGCTCTATTAACAAAAGAAACAGCAAAAAATGGTTAGTAACAGCTTAAAATACATTCAGCTACAGATTGTGGTAATTAGAGCTCTGTTAACAACAGAAACAGCAAAAATGGCTATGAACAGCATAAAACACCTTCATCTACAAGAGTCTCATAAAAAAGTCAAGGAGTACTTATTAGCATTGTATGTGGGCATTTACACTTTAATCCCTTCTATGGATTCTGCTATGAACTATGCTAAGCCAGTTCAGACAATTTCATGTATTGAGAAGAGAAGTTTGTGAGCTGTTTTATTACAGTTTGCTGCGCACAGTAATCCCTGTTCTGGTTTGCATATAGATTAAGCTTGCTAGGCAGTTTAAACAATTATGAGCAAGGATGCGATACATATATGTAATCCTGGTCTGCACTCAGGTAGTTATGCTAGGTAGTTTGTGTCAGCTTAAAAGACAATATATTTATCACAACTGTACAGTAAAGCCATTACAAAAGAAAGAAACAATCACAGGTATGTACGTGGAGAGCACAATCCAGGTCAGACGCCGAAAGGGGATTTGAAAATGCACTAAAAAAAATGAAATCAAAGTTGTCTACCATGCAAAACTTCTTGTAGTGATTTATAGATGATAACCTTACGTTTGACCTGCATGTTCAAAATAACATAAAAAAGGGATCACCAAAAATTAGGAATGCACTGCAGGCATAAAACTTCCTTAGTAACACCGCCAAAACTATTCTTGCACTACCTATCTTCTCCCATTTGTCTTATACTGTGCACCCATCCTAATTAACCTTCAAGGCTACAGTTAAAAATAAGCTTGAGGCATGCTATAGTAAGATTGCAAAATTTATCATCAACAAACAGTTGCACAAATCACTATAACACCCTTAAGGTTTTGAACTGGCTGAAACTATCTCGCCACTTAGATTACATAAAGCTTTTCATCACAGGGAGCATTATTCACAAAGCCTATGAATACCCTGCTTTTATTCCTATTCTGCTTTACTATCATCTTAATAGATTACTTCGATCTAACAAAGAAGTTCTTCTCAGTATATATACACCCCACAAATCCTCTGGCCAAAGTCTCTACTCATACTCTCTTGCTAAAAATGGAATTCTATCCTTCTGCAAATTAGATGTACCTCTAAGCTCTCCATCTTACTACCTAAATCAAACCTGGCTCTGCTTCTGCACTACCCCAGGCCGAACTTACCCCTCTCTCCTTCCACTGCCAGCATACTTTGGCTATGTTCAGAGGGAAGGAATTAGTAAAATCTATTTTTGCACAGGCTATATTATCTAGTCATCTCTGTTCTAAAGAGTGTACTCAGTGTGTTTAATGGCTTCACTATGAACTGCAACTTGTGAATACTTTATCTATTGTCAAAGGTCCTTTCTCAACTTGTTGTAGCTGTCCAGATATTTGCACTGTGCATGTATAGGTTTACAATGTATACACTAAAGCTGAATTTTATTTAGTTAATATGTCATTCTTCTGTATTAGGCTTTATAATAACTTTATTTAACTGTAACCGTATTATGTCAGTGTGGAGCTTTTCTCTTCGAGCCTCTGCTGAAAATTGGCTAATATCACAGTTGAACTTTGGTAAACAAATATCAAATAAATACATAAATAAATAATGTCTGTTATTGTGGTGGATCCTGTCTGAGGTGCTGTTGTGGTGGTTTCTGTGACTAATTCTGTTAGGCTGTGTTTTTGACGGGACTGACATAGGTGTGTCTTTTTTGCTCTTAACAAGTTTATATTGAGATCTCTGAGAGTAATTAATTTTGATTTACAAGAAATGGTGGTAAAAAGATCTGTGTAATGGTCAAAAAATGCATAGTGGCAGGTAGGAGAATGTAAATAACAGCTATACTGATCTTTAGGGCATTTTACTAAGTTACTTGGACGATGTGCCAGATTGGGTCACGTTCATTGGTGGATGTTTTTGCCTGCAATGGCTTGCATTTGGTAGTTATTCTTGACAAGAAGTAGGACCCTGCCTTCTACTCTATGTCCTGGTCTGTTTTTGTGGAAGCAGTGGTAATTTGTATGAAAGAAATCTGAGGCATGATGTTAGTACTTTACTTAGTGATTGTTAGTATAGCAGGATTGTGTTGTGTTTCCCAAGCCTGCAGGAATGACCATTTTTTGTTAATACTACTTAGTTTGGCTATGGCTGTACTACAACTGTGATACTTCAACTGCAGATTGATATTTTAGATATGGGGTGGTGTTGACACTGGATCTGGTTTGAACTCAGTATTTCCTGAGATGATTAGGTATAGTCCTGATAAGGATGCCAGAGATGAGGTATTGTTTAGCAGGAGCTTTGTGAGAGATAAGAGAGAAATTCTGAGATGCATAACACTTTTATTAGTAAACAATAATATTAAATAATACAGAAACCAAAGAACAGCCCAAAGTTAAGATAAGCATTCTGTTCCTATTTATTTCAACATGGAACTTCATCAGAATGAAAGTGCTTATCTTAACCTTGGGCCACTCTTTGGTTTCTTTATTATTTAACATTAGTGTTTGCAGATTTTTATTTCCTATTTTACTTTTGTTAGGAACTACAGCAGACATAGAGTATGTAGGTCACCGTTCAGAAAGTGTTATAAAGATGTGATGTATGCTTCTGTTGTTATCAGCATATTTTATGTTTGTAGTTTAATCTAGTATTTTGCCTGTGGTAAGAAGGTAGTCAGATTTCAGTAGGCACATTGCCAGAAGGGTTATGGTTGCGAGAATGTGCCTCATTACTGTATAATGTTGTGCAGTGTATATGCTAATGTCTATGAGGGTTCAGTGAATTAGTTTATAGAGGTAATTCTTTCTATTTGCTTTGTCTTTGTTGAACAGTCTAAACTGGATGTATAGATCATGGTACAAAGTTAATAAGTGCAGCTTTAAGGAGGTATGGGGGTGGGAAAGAGAGGCACGGTTTAGAGAGGATAAAATGGGAGAGACAGGGATGGCTGGTGAAATGGGGGTGGGAAAGTAGTGAAGCAGGTCTCCAGCTAGACAGTGGCAGTAACCAGTCAGCCTGCCCATGTGCAGAAGCCACAGCTGACATTAGAGAGACCGGAAAAGTAAGTGATGCAATATAGTGATCCTTGTTTCCAACACATGTAATTATGGATAACACTGTAACAGCTTACCACCTAAGGAGCTATTCTATTTCCCTAAGGCCAGATTGTTTGCAAATGGTAGGCTAGGAGTTGCTTTGTTGATGTAAGTGGAGTACAGAAAAGGTGAGAAAGGCAAATAATGTTTAATGTTTCCTGTACTTTCCACATAGCAAGAGGAAGTCCCAATCAGATACACCTACATTTTTGTCATATTAGTTACTTTTATTCGATCCAAAATGGCAGCTCAGGAAGAATAATGTTAACAACAGTTCACTCATCAAGAATACACTGGCACTAGGCACTCAACACCATGCATTATGGGATACATTCATTTTTAAAATGGTTAGGCTGTATAATAGTCTTAAAGTGACAATGGTTATAATACATATTTACACTATATTGACTCATGCAGCTCAACATTACTTCATGTGTAATATTTATTTGTGTGCACAGTGTTATTAAGCTTACTAATTACTGACTCATATTTACTACTCTGGCCATCTGCTAATGAAGAGGAACTGCATATTGTCTCCTCTCTTTTCCTGTTGAATGCAACTAAGTGTTTTCCTGGATTTCTTCTATTTCTTTATCTAACTTGGTTGCGTCCCTAAAGCCAGCCAAATAGTTTCAAGAAGTTAATTGACTCAGGTAAGTTAAACTTTGCCATTTTTGACAAAAAATTGTTTTTTTCTAGGACTGAATGACTAAAAAGTAGCAAAATGTCCACTCTGTGAGATAAAATTATTTGCTTTTGGTAAAAGACCCTGCTCTGAGCTTAGCAGAAAATACGTGGCTCGGAGGATTCAAAGATGGCTGCTGTTCTGTGAACACTGCTGAACTGCAGCTCTACATTTAACCTGAGGAAATTAAAACCCTGAGTGGATACTATAAAGTTTTTAACATCAAAACTTTGATAAACTTATTCTAACTACACTTATTTATCCTGGATTGAGAAGAAAAACCGGAAAAAATGAATATATTTCACTGGATTACAACAGATTAACTAGCTCTGCAGAGAGGAATACACAAAGGAACAGTGTGCTTTTTATATTGCAACTTTTTGTGTTCCAATAAGATGTCAAAAGAAGACAAAAGCATGGATATAACTACGACTAAAACAAAATTATCGGAATTGCAATCACCAGAAAAAGATGTGACTACTAAATGACAAAAAATTACTAAAGCACAGGAACAACAGAAACTAGGGACTAAAACTAAAGCTGATCAAGCTTTAAATATGGAGGATATCAAAACTGCACTTCTGCCTATAGAAGAAGCTTTAAAAGAACTGACTTGTCAAATACAATAATTATAATTTCATGTACTCAGTTGCTGGAAAGAATGGATAAGATGGAGGCTCGAATTTCTGATACTGAGGACAAATTAGTTTTACTGGAAAAAAAAAACTAATCTGCATGATGTGGATATACAGGCTATACAAAGTAAGCTTACAGACCTAGAAGCAAGATCCAGGAGAAACAATATCATTGTCAGAGGGATTCCTGAATCCATTGAGTATAATGAACTAATTCCATCTATACTACAAATATTTGCAGTGCTTTTAAATGATTCTGATAGTGTGAAACAAATCATCGTGGAAAGAGCACACAGAGCTTTGAGAGAGGTACAAGCATCTAATTTTCCTAGAACTGTGTATGTTAAACTGCTTAATTATCAAGATGTAAATAGAATACTTATTACTGCAAAACAAGGTGGAGGCTATATTATGTGGAAAAACAATAAAATATCTCTGACACAGGATTTACCTATACAGATCAGACAGGCTAGACAGTCTCTGTCTCCTTACTGCAAATTTCTTATTGACAAACAAATTAAGTTTCAAATGAAATATCCTAATATGCTTATATTTACAGTGGATAGGGTTAAACATTCTGTTTCCACCAAAAATGAGGCAAGAAATCTGTTTCTTAAAATTTTCAAGGCTTTACCTGCATCAGAGACTTGAATTGAACTTTTGCTGGGATTGGCATGTTGCTGAGGCTAGATTCATTGTTTACTGTGCTTCGAGGACTGGGTAATCCTTTGTTTGCATTTGTGAAGCTTTAGGCCTTTTCCTGAGTAATAAAACTGTTTGCTTTTCCTTACCTTGATCTCCTGCACTTGTTTCCTGACATTTTATGGCTTCTAAGATCTGTTTTTGACAAGGAGGAAGTCAGGAAGTGCTTAAAATGCTGTCAAGGGTGCAGATTTCATTGTGGCACTTCCGGGAGTCCATCTGCAAAAGCCGTCCCACATCGCGAGCATTTCACAGGACTTCCTGGTTTGGAAAACCGAAGAGAACTGTTTTAAACACTCTCTTGTTTATTTAACATTAAATAACACTGTTCTATAGTAATTTAAGCACATAGGAACTTGTTAGGAACTTCATTTATTAACTTTTAGTCAACATTTTGTAGTTATATTATTTAGAGAGGGTGCAGGGATTTAGCAATGTTTATTTAACCTGTCAGCATAGTTTTTAATGTTTTGTGTTATTTTTATTATTTTATTTAGTTAGAAGCTTGCTTTATTATGAAACTAGAATAAGGTGAATGTATAACAAAGGATATTAACAATTTGCTGTCTATTTGCTTTAATATAGGGTTATATATTAGTATGTATTTTTTTCTCTTTTTTAATGTATGTGGTTTATGTATAGATAGCTAATCCAACTACTAAAAGTGCATTATTTCTTTTTACTTTATTCTTTTTACATGTACTGTACTGTTACATTTTTAATTTGATTTCTTTAAATAGTAATTAACCAAAGAGATGTAGTTTATGGCAGTGTTTGTTAGGGAATGTTTAGTTTAGGCTTTGTCGTAGTGAAGTTAGGTTTTATAGATCTTAATTGTGATACGTGTGAAATTTTACATTGTGGTGTTTTTATATCTGCTTTTCCTTTTAAACCCTTTGTCATTCTATATTATACAGGACCTATACATCTCCTGGTCCGGGGTTAGAGTGGGTATGCACTGATTGAGGACGGGATATAAGGATTGCTTCCAGATTATGTATGGTTTTGAATTTACTGTTTTTTGTTTTTTCTATGCTCTCTCTCCAAAACTTTCATTTTACAGTGAATCTTTGAAATGTGGGAAGTAGATTCATGGAACATTAAAGGGCTCCAGAGCTTGAAGAAGAGGAAACTGGTGTTACATGTATTGTTGCAGGCTAAGGCGTGGTTTATCCTACTCCAAGAAATGCATTTAATGAATGATCAATGGGGTGATGTTAAAAAAAATAAATGGATTAGAGAAGTAGTAGTGTCTGAAGGTAAGTCAAAAAGTGCCGGGGTAGCCATAATTATTAAAGATGAATACAAGGAAAAGATATTAGATTCTAATACAGATAAAAATGGACGGTGGTGCTATGTTATTCTTTCGTCTACCTTATTTGATAAACCTATTTTACTTTTAAATATATATGCTCCCTGTAATGATCAACAATTATTCATAGTATCACTATATTCAATTTTAACACAATTTGATAGATATTATGTAATTGTTGGAGGTAATTGGAATACCTACCAGAATCCGAAGTTGGATAGATCTTGTCCACAAAGAGCATTTAACAAGCATGCTGTATTAGCACTGAATGATCTTAAAGAAGACTTTCAATTATATGATCCATTTCACTATCTGAATAACGATAATAGTACAAGCAATTTTACCTTTTATTCCCCATGTCACAAAATGTGGTCCAGAATTGATTTCTTCCTCATATCAAGAGTATTGATCAATCTAGAACCTACAGTTATTGTACATGCCCGTTATATATCAGACCATTCTAAAATTTCATTGAGTTTTACTAAGGGTGTAAAGGATACTTTGAGACAAAGAGGTTGTAATTGGTCTCTTAATCCAAATTTATTGAATAAGGAGGATATAATACTGGAAATTACAAAGTACCTGAAAGACTTATTGATTGGTTTAGGGAAACAACAATTTGCCCCAGATATTGAATGGGCAACAGTTAAAGCTCAAATAAGAGGGACACTTTTGCAAAAAGTATCTTATTATAAAAAGATATTAAACAAAGATATTCAAACTTTAGAAATAAAAATTAAATTACTTGATCAAGAACTGATTAGGGATTTTCGTGAGCAAACAGAGAAGGAACTGATTAAATGTCAAAAGGATCTCTTTTTACTTCAGAATAGTAGATTAACATTTCAAGAATACAAGACATTAGTGAGGTATGCCAATCATGATCAAACGCCATAGAGAGCGTTAGCTAGAATCATTAATCAAATGAAACCAACCATGCAGATTTTGGAAATACAATTTAATAATAAAATATATTCTAAAACTGAGGATGTTCTTAATATCTTTGAGAAAATATACACTAATATTTATGCTGGACAAAAGGATATGACCCCTAACAGGAATTATGAACAATTTCTACATTCAATTAAGTTTCCAACAATAGGAGAGGACATTCAAAATGACTTGGTTAAACCGATATCTGAAGAAGAAATAGTATATGTAATTCAGCATATGAAATCACATAAATCACCGTTCCTGATGGCTTGACAGTGGAATTTTATAAGAAGTTTGCAGATATTTTCGGTAAGATACTTTCAGTTGTGTTTAACTACATAATTAGGAATAAAATTAATGATCCACATCTTAACTCCTCAAAAACTATTTTTATACATAAAGCCAATTCAGATCCTCAAAATCCGGATAATTATAGACCGATATCATTAATAAATGTAGACATGAAAATTCTAACCTCTATTATAGCATCTAGACTGAAGAGAATCATGACTCATATCATTTCCAAAGAACAGACTGGTTTTATAGCAGGTAGACAAACCAGTGATAATACACTCACATTACATACTATGTTAGAGCATGCTAAGCAAAATAATTTAAATATTTATGCCCTTATAATTGATGCCCAGAAAGCCTTTGATAGGGTTGATACAAATTTCTTGTTTGATCTTTTACCGTATTTTAATATATCACATGAGTTTGTCCAAATGTTACAAATATTATATAGTAATCCCTATACTACATTGTATATTAATAAAAACTTATCTAAAAGAATACAGATTAAGAATGGAACACGCCAGGGTTGCCCTTTGTCCCCTTTATTATTTAATATCTATGTTGAATCATTGTTTTTATATATTAAACAAAATGTTTATCATAATGTCCCAATAATTTATAGAACTAAAATATTAATGGCAGCTTTTGCTGACGATCTTAGCATTTATTGTGCATCTCCATTATCAGATACTGAAAAATTATTGAAGGCTGTTAATGAGTTCTCAAAATTCTCTAATTATAAAATTAACTTGAAAAAAAAACAATATCTTCCCTTTAAAGACACCTAAACCCTTTTCGTTATTGCCCTTAGTGGGACAGGTATCATTTAAAGAAAATATTAAATATCTAGGTATTGAGTTCTCTACAGATAATAAAGTCTTTTACAATAATAATATTAAAGCAATCTGTGAACAAATAATTTCAGATTTTGGGAGATGGAAAAATTTTCGACTGCCAATGTTAGCAAAAGTTTCAATTATCAAAATGAACATATTACCACGATTACTGTATATTTTTAGGTCAGCCAATTTATTACTTTCGAAGACGTTTTTTAAAAAGATTCATAAAGAATTGGCTAAATTCATTTGGGAACCAAAGAAAACCAGGATATCTTATGATAAATTAATGACCCCAAAAAATAGAGGAGACTGGAATTACCTAATTTTGAAATGTATTATTTAATTGTAAATTCTAATAGAATTTTAAGAATTGCCAATTATGATATAAATAATACTAAGTGGACACCACTTTGGGTAGTTCTGAATTATAAATATATTCTAAAGATAAATATCAATCCTAAAGCAATACTTTTTATAGGTAAGGATACGTTGAAATTCTATGGGATTATTGAACACATCAAAACGAACATATTTTCTTTACATAACTTATTTCATTCATTAGATTTGGTTCAACATATGATGGTTTTTCAACCCTTTCATAAGAATCCTAATTTAAAATTGAATAATCAACTAATTGATCTCAACAAGTTTCCATTGATAGTTAATCTAACTTTGATATATATATATATATATATATATATATATATATATATATATATATATATATATATATATATATATATATATATATATATATATATATATATATATAAACATATTGACAGTTCGGCCAACCAAATAAGACAAGAACTTAACTTACCTAAAAAGTATCTGGTTATTCTGAGACAAATTAGAGAACTCACTATAAGCTATTTTAAAAGTTTTAAACCAGAAGAAAAGGCTATTAATAGATGCTCTTTGTTGTGGCAAGCTCTTCAACAGGATCTTAAATATATCACGACAGCAAATCAATTCATTAAAGAATTTCAATCTCATGATAAAATTTTGTTATCAAACTACTGGGAAGAGAAACTTTTACTGACAGATAG
This sequence comes from Protopterus annectens, assembly GCF_019279795.1. Lineage (NCBI taxonomy): Eukaryota > Metazoa > Chordata > Ceratodontiformes > Protopteridae > Protopterus > Protopterus annectens. The sequence goes on from NC_056727.1 coordinate 185,701,823, forward strand.
AAGTAATATGTTAAAAGCAATTGACTTGACCTTCAAATCTACTTCTCTTCAAAAATTAATATATACCCAGTTGATGATTTGGAACAATGCATATTATACATGCCTTACCCTGCATAAATTTAATCCCAAAAATTCACCAACTTGTCCATATTGTAAGAATCAACCAGCTGATCTTCTTCATATGTTCTGGAGTTGTAATTGTATTTTCAAACTTTGGAATTCCCTTAAGAGTCAACTTCAGAAGGTGGGTTACCAAAGTACAACGTTATCATGGAAATTTATGATTCTGCATATTCCCCCGAAAGAGATCCCAAATCACAAATTATTATATATATTAATATTTTTCTATTAATGAAGCTTTATATAGCTTCAAATTGGTTAGACCCATCTAAAACTTCATGGCAGAACTTTAGAGTTCTAGCAACAAAACATATATTGGCTCATAAATTACTATTAAACCCACAAAATAAAAATGTTAATAATCCAAAAATTTGGGAACAGATTTTTAATATTATGCTAGCATAGTATTTTCAACTTGGAAATATTAATAATTATTTATGTGTGTGGAGAGAATGTAGTAATCAACTGTCTATTACTTGCATTTACTCTTATGCTTTTTTATATTTAAATGTATTACATGGAAGCATTCTTGTAAATATTGTATATAGAGTGTAGTTATTAGTGATATTAGTTAATGTTTGATTTGTGAATATATGTTAATTTTGATCTTACTTGTGTTTGAAAATAATATAACAATAAAGATTTATTATGGAAAAAAAAGAAAATACGTGGCTCATTGATGCAGTTTTCTGACATGACCAGCATTTTGCTTTTATTTCATGAAGAGGATAACAATTCCAAAACCATGTCATGATGTGTACCTTTAGTTACTTAGTAATATCTAACAATAAAGCTATTCGTATCAGAATATATCAGCATTTCCATAAAAAGTGCTAACTTTTATTTGGCACAAAATGACAGCTCATTATGAATGATGTTAATAGTTCACACATTTCAAATACACTGGTAATAGACAATAGACACAATGCATTTTGTGATACAGTCATTCTTAAAAAGAACATGCTATACAATAGTCTTAAAGTGGGAAAGTCTATAATACATATTCACACTACATACAGACTCAGACATATCAGCATTACTTATCATCACGCAGATCTTACTCTCCTTTACTATTTTATATTCACCGCATTCCGTTTCCACCTCTTTGCCTACTTCTCACTTTAATTCAAGTCAAATACCCTTTATACTATTTAGTGAAGATATATATATATATATATATATATATATATATATATATGAATCTATGTACATTTATTGAATCAATAAACCATCAGTTTCTATAATATCAGCACATTGACACTGACAAACAAATATTGATATGCTTATGCTCATGCTCAGAGGTTAGTCCTTGGAGCATGCAAATTTTAAAACATTGGCAGGATTCGTGAATGCCTACACCTCAGGCTTAGTATGTGCTTTGCACAGTGGTGAGTGTTCTAACTGGTATTCCTTAAACAGCTCTGCATGCTGCATCTGCCTTTACAACAAAGGTAAGTGGCAGAATATGCTAATGAAGTCATAACTAAGTGAAATACAAGCTAGCTATATACATATATATATATATATATATATATATATATATATATATATATATATAGATAGATAGCAGAGTGTTTCAGTGATATATAAAATGGGTCTATATTATCTTATCGAAAAGTCATTCCATCGAATGCCTTTTCATCAACCCGGAATAAGCGAAGTGCCATTTCAGCAAATGGCCACATCAGCCATTTCTTTACCAGGGTGAAGCCCCCCACTTTGTAATATTTAAAGTGTTGTGTACTTTTTGGTAGATCTAGCAATTTCTTTCCCAGGGAAAGAAATCACTGATGTGGCCGTTCGCTGAAATGGCACTTTGCTTTTTACAGGTCGATGAACAGGTGTTCGATGGAATGGCTTTTCAATAAGATAATGCAGACCCATATAAAGCATACATGTACAGGCTGTGTTATTTTTATTTATTTATAGCATTTATTTACTGGGAAAGTTTAACTGGTACAGAGTCCATTTTTAGTGGAGGCCCTGGGAGAAATGCTCCAGAAGCAAAGCATGTCTTTGGAATGTGATAGGAAACCGAAGCACCCGGAAGGAACCCACACAAATACAGGGAGAACATACAGACTTTGCACAGAAGGTACCCCTGCTGAGAATCAAACCAGAGAACCTCTTGCTGTGAGGTGACAAAGCTACCTCTGCACCACTGCGCCACCCATGGTGTTCCCTCTTAGACTTAATTCTAGTACTCTTTGGAAAATAGACACAAACACACAGAAGAAAATGTTAAGGGTTTATGCTGCTATTACTAACATGGATGTGCAACAGGCTTTCATACAAGGTGCTGTTTAAATTGTGGAGAACCCATCTCAGTGAAAACCAAGTAATGTGTAACATTATATATACGAGCTACAGACACTTTTCAGAGACCCACAGGGGATATTTTAGGGGTGCCACATGCCTAGGTCTCCAGAATATTACATCAACTTAGAAATGCCATTTTACAACATGTAAGGGGTCATATCTAGTTTTCACATACCTGAAAGGAGAGAGCTACAACCATACAACAATGCATGCAAAATCAGCATCCTTTACTTACCCATGTAATAGATGTATTCTGTGAGCATCAGAGAGTCAACCCCAAAAGATACAACTTGTAACAGCAGCATTAACCATGGTAAGTGATGAACCTGTAAAGACGAGATGTTGAACATGATAGCCCTCATATGCAAGCACTGTACATCAGTAAGATAAAACATGGCTCAACTGTAATGTTAGCAGTAACTCATGAACAATACATGCCCAGTACTGTGCATTACACATTCAAGTTGCCTTCAGGAGTTGCACTGTAAGTTCCTGCTCTATATGGGTACACATATGTAATAAACAAGTATAACTCCCTCAAAATAAATAAATAAATAAATACATGCAATGAAAAACCTGCCAAGATGGCACAGTGGTGTAGTGGTTTGTGTTGTCTTCTCACAGCAAGAGGTTCTCCAGTTCGATTGTTATCTAGGGTGACTTGTGTGCAGAGTCTGCATGTCCTCCCTGTGCTCATGTGGGTTTCCTCTGGGTGCTCTAGTTTCCTCTCCCATTACAAAGACACATGCCTGGAGTGCTTCTCCTGGGGCCAAGACAATCGTTATGTAACTTTCTCTGTTGCTCAACATGTTAATGCAATAACTTATGTTTGACAATGATAATAATGCAGGGTTTCATACAATATTTTAGTCATTTAAAGGTGATATACACAGTGATACAAATGTTTTGGTGTTAGAAACTGAAGTATTCATAGTAGTAATAAGAAAATGTGATATACATTATGTAAAAATATGACATTTAATAAAGCGTGAGAAAAGAACATCAGTAAAATGATGAATGTGGAAATATTTGTAATATATTCTGGATTACTTATCCATATCTACTAAGTAGTAATCATAACAGTAATACTTTTCTATTAACAATATGTCATCATTACTTATATATAGTGTACCAAAAATGAGGTTATGTAATCTCTATGTGGCCCCTTTTTCAAACACTGTCATTACTTGAAGGCCTGATGAAATGTAACAGAAATGCAAATTATAATGTGAAAACACTGTTAAAAAGATGAATGTGTCAGGTTAAAGTCACAAGTGCTATGTTCATTACTAGATATACACTTTAACTGGATTTTTTGTTTTATTTCATTGTTTTGAAGTGTTTTGACTTCTGCATTTGCACTCTGCTTGGCGGTGTGTAATAGTGTTTCTCTTTGGAAGGCAAAAACTCAAAAATTTAATCTGGGCTTCTGCCAGTAGTGCAAATGAGACTGGTGCCATTGTGCTTCCATCAGTACTTTGGACAGTACTGAGTGAAGAAGACTACACCTCTAGACTATTTCTCTGTGACTCAAGGTATTAATGCAGTAAATTTGGAGCAACAGCAGAGGTAATGCATGGTTCATATCTGTTGACAGTTTTACTGAGGGGTTCAGAATAAGTAGTGTCTCGCAATGTTTATTTGGAACTGAACATGAAGTAAAACTGACTATTAAAATGTTACATTTGCAACACAACTATGTCTAATGGTTACTATATAAGTCAACTATAATCTGTGTAAAGTATGTTAAGCATAACAATGATGATAGTTAATTTAAACTAGACGTGCATAGGTATACTATGGACAATCTTTGTTTTAAAAAGTATGACTCATATATAATTATGTGTGTAGGACAGTATGTCATGTAAAATATGTATGACACATACATGTGTTACTGAGGTCATGCAACTCCATGCACATGAAATGTATTTACATAAATAATACTGGCTTTAAATGCAGGCTTTTACATGTAACTCCAGTACCATAACAAATGAAAATTGCATGCATATAGACTTGTCTTAATTAGATGCATATTCATGTTGAAATTGCTTGATCTCACCTTGCAAATTAAAAATGTTGGTTCTCCTGTAGCACTAATAAGCAGCATTTAGTATATTAGACTTTATTTTAATCTCTGTTTCAATTCCCAGGGAGTATTACTCAATGTTTGTATTTTGTATGTTCCACCAACTCGTTATGTACTAAATCATAAAATTTTACCTCTCAGCAATGATTACAATGATTGCAATCAACATCATAAAGCATCTGATGATTTTACAGTGGAACATGTGCAAATATGCTGAGCATCACACATGGCCAAGTCTCATGGCAATCTTTGACATGTCCATTGAATTTTGAAGGAATCATTTCAAGTGCACAAATGCAGTTGGCAAGGTCATCTTTCATTGAACACAAGTTGATACCTGCTAGATCTGAATTTAGCACCAATTCAGAGACATTTTTCTAGTTGTCCTTCAGAAGAAATGGCAGGTGAAGGTGAGGGTGGTGCTCTATTTAGAGCTCAAAGGTTGTGTGAAGAGGAGACTTGGATCTTTGTGACTCTCCTTGTAAAGCACTACAGCCATAGGCTTCTCCAGGGGGGACTATATTGGGTCTCAGTACAAGGTTGAGGCTTGGATTGGCTTGGCCAAGGCTGTGCTGTCTCTAGTGCAACTGGCATTCCATGCACTGGGGTACAATATTGAGGGTCTATATTATGCAGTTGAAGTATGACAACTTTGAATGTTATAAAGTCGAGACCATATGTTCGAAGTTGTCATACTTCAAATAAAAAAAATAAAAAATAAAAAACAGGAACAACTTCCTGACAATTGTAAGCCGGGGGGGCAAGCCCCCCTAAACCCCCTGCTCTTTAAATATACCAACTCCGAGACCACACTACAGTGCAATAAAGGGAACATTCCATTTACCACACTATAGTGTGGTCTCGGAGTTGGTATATTTAAAGTGCGGGGGGTGTGGGTGGGTTTTTTTGTATGTATTTGAAATTCTGTAAGTTTGAACATATAGGTTTGAACATATAGTGTTCAAACTTACAGAATTTCGACTACATGATATAGACCCCAGTATTGACACTATTACAGTGACATGAAGAAGTGTGAGCAGGACCTCCTGAGCCAATGGGAGACAGAAATTAGAACTGCAAACACCCCTGAGTTGTGTAAGATCAGTGACTCATCACCAATCAATAATATACCATGGATTAGTCATACAACGTAGTTATGCATTATGTTTCTTTTTGTCTGTTTTCTGTTCTGCACAACTGCTGAAGAGATAGACCCAAACAGAGAGGTGCATTAAGAATGATTGGCTTACCTCAGTGATGCACGGTATAAGTATGGATCAGGTATGAATGCAAGCAAGGTCATAGAACCTTTGTAATGTAGATAATCTTATCAAATTTCAGGGCATCAGTCCATATGATCTTTAGTAGACTTACCTAACCTTTATGTCGGGCATACATGCCTGCTACAGTAGCTCTTAACCATTGCATTAGGCAATAATTAAATCAACTTTGCTTTGTGTGGTTTCAGTTTCCAGCGCAGCAATTAGCCTTTATTACAGAATAGTATGCAAAAATTATTTACTGCAATATTAGATATTATACAATAACCCCCCCATTAATATTCCAAAACATGCACATTGATTGGCCAAAGTGCCAGTTGTAAATCCCACAATATACCAAAGGAATAATATCCGGTCACCCATACTTTTTTCCGTTGGTATAAAGTGCTCAAAAACATCTTTTGTTAACAAATAAAAGAAAAAAAAAAGAAAAAAAATGGAGCAACAGAAACTTTCTTTTCTCCATTGCTTCAGTTTCAAAGCATTGATGTACTGGGTATGCGTAGGACGGAAGGCCCATACGCATGCTCAGTACATCAAAACAGGGAAGCAGTATACCACAACCAGCAGAACAGTAATGCGCCATTATACAAAGACATTATTTAAGAAAAGTAAGTATTTTTTTCTTAAATAATGTCATTGTATAATAGCAATAACCGACTCCGTGGTTGTGGTATATTGAAATTTACCCACAGTTGGCTTTATTTAATCACTCGGGCTTCACCCTCATGATTAAATCACACCAACAGTGGGTAAATCTTCAGTATACTACACCACTTCATCGGTTATTGCTTTAATATTAAACATACCATTTTTGTATCTGGGTGTATTTACTTGGAATGCATACACTTGAAATGCTATAGTCAACTGTTTTCACATTGTTTTCACATTGTTTAGAATAGCACTGAGACTGATGCATTTTAAGACATATTAATGCCATAACATCATATGTGGATGTGGCAAAGGATAACACAGCTATGTGTTATATTTGCTTATATATTGAAATATTACTCTGACATGGTATTGAAATTATTTATGTTTTGTCTCCCAAAACTGTACATCTCTCTATTTTTTATTATGTTTTTATTTTTATTCTGTGTAGAAACATTGCTACTGCAACACAAATGATCATCAGCACAGTGAGATAGATCGACCGCTGGGGTTATGCCCACCATACCTCCATGTGGTTGGACCACCACAGGCAGCACAGACACCCAGCACATCCGGGTCCAAACATGTCAGCATTGCCTCTACAGCTCCTGCACTACTTGCTCCAGGTAGCTCTACTCTGATGCTGGTGCAGTGGTACCCGCTGAGAGGAGACTGGAGGTAGAGATTTTGTCATCCATCAGGAGATAACAGGACTGGTGGGGGACATCATGCAGACAGGCCTCAGTGCCTGAACTGGCAGAGTAGAAAAGGTCCTGCATCAAATTTCAAAGTTGATACCATGTCCAGCACTGTCCAGGGTCTGAAACAGGAGACAGTGATGACAGTTTTGAGGGTGAGGATTATTTTCTCACTGTGATAAAGCTGGATGTGGATGCACTTCTGATGTCCCCTACCTATGCCCAATCATGGTGTCTCCCAACCATTTTTGTCCATCACCATCCCTGTCTGTTGGAGGTGGAGGTGTATCTATCTGCATAAAGGATAAGCATGCCTCAAAGGTGGTCAAATAATAAGACATGCTTGAGCTACTCCATGTCCCACTTACCATGAGAAAAATCCATTACCATATTCTTGCTAGCTACAGGTCTCTCACCATGAACCAGGAAACCGATACATCATGCCCAGAGTTACTAGAACCAGTCACCATACAGTCCAATACCACACTCATGGGTGATTTTAACTACCCCTCCATTAACTTGGAGGCATACAGAGCCAAGAACGTGCAGGTCCAAAGATTTATTGATGTTGTAAACTCAAATGCTGCACCGCACTAGGAATACAAATATCTTAGATCTGGTACTCACAAATATGGGTGAGTGCTACACCCCTCCCCCAGTGGGATGTCTTCACTGGTAAGATCAGATCACAAAGTGGTCTCTCTTGAAATAAAGGTAAAACTCCCCACCTAACTCCAAAAATTTTAAGAACTTTTCTAAGGCAAACTACATCCTATTAAGTGATGGGATAGCTAGTTTACAAGCTCCCCCAAACTCTAAAAACACAGAAGCCTATGCAAAGGTGTACACAAAAGCCCTGTACAACCATATTAACAACTGCATAGAAACCACAGTGCTAGACTGAAATAAGCCCAGGTCAAAAAACAAAAAGCCACCCTGGTGGACCCCTGGTATTAAAAGGTTGTACAGCAAAAAAAAAAAGAAAATCTTGTTGAGAAGTAAGAGGGAATGTGCACAACAGAACAAAAGTCCCTCATTAGTCTAAATAAGTGAATTAAGGAACTGGTCAAGACTCTAAAGTAGACTTTGAGGCAAAAATAGCCTCAAAACCTATGGATATCCATAAGGCATTTTCAGTTATGTCTGTAGTCTTAAGGGCAACACCCAACAATGTGCAAAATTTGTAGTGGACAGCATCACCTATCCTCAGCCAGAACATATACCAAATTTGCTGGCTGAATATTTCACCTCCTCATCACCCCAGTTCTTCCCAAAGAAATAACCTCCACCACCCCCCTGCCAATTATCACTAAAGCACAAGTCGCCACTGTGCTCTCTAAAGCTAAAAACATGGCTTTAATAGGGCCTGATGATATACTAGGTTGCCTCCTAAACAGCTTGAATCAGGACCTATCAGGTCCATTGGGATCTCTATTTAACCACAGCCTCTGGACTGGCTTTGTTCTGATAGAGTGGAGGACAGCAATAATCATCCCTTTGCACAAAAAGGGACAATTAACTGGCCTGAGTAATTACAGACTCATAAGTTTGACTAGTCTTATATGTAAGGCCAAGAGCCATATCATGATCAAATGGGGCCCTAGGCAGGATAATGGATTGCAGCCCCCACACGCACACACATCAGCCCCCCCTGGTGCACACACAACAGCCCACCCCACAGTGCACACAGCAGCTATTCCAGTGTCCTATTACTTGGCTATTTCTCCCCAGTTACTATAAACCCTGTTCAAACCTGTCAGTGTACTTACTATTTTCTACTTTACTTCTACAATGATTATAGATATTTGGATTTAATTTAAAACTTTTATTTCAAATTTTGTAGCACAAACACTGATAGACATTTGGAAAACTATACAGTCCACAATGAAAACAGACTTGGCATTAACAATAACTTTCAAAGACCACCAAAGGAACAGAAAATGATGAATCAGGGAACCTCACATTCACTTAAACAATATTGAAACCCACATTCAAAGAAAATGCATCTGGCCAGTGGTGACCTAAGTTTACCTTTGGGCTGTTTTCAAACCATAGGCCCCTTTGCACACATTTTTAGGACCATGCATACATTCATGTGTTCTTTGATTCACCTTCCTGATTGTATTAAATTATATTCCTCATATGATACAGCACCACTTGTTAGAGTGTGTTTTAAATTTATAGTTTTGAACATTTTTCAGTAAGCAATTAAACAAAATGTACGAACCAATAATGACAAAACTGCCCATGTCATATAATTTAAACCATAAAAGGCCAATCAAACATCTGTCATTACAATTCACCACTGTCGGTCAATATGTACAATCTCAGCAGAAGTAAAATTCATCTGAATACTTCCACATTAAAAATATCTGTTACTAATGCAGACGTTGATGTTACAAACAACTTTGTATTTCAGTGTTTCATCTACAAACTCAGTGCCTGCCGCACTTGAAGAATACATTGCCTATGTTACTTAAAAAAAAAATTGGTAAGCTGGTAATAGTGCTATAGGGCATGGATGGCAAACTGACAACAGGTTCATAGTTACTAGGCATCTCATCTTAAGGAGGACACACTCAGGACTCCAGCAACTCCAGCCCCCCCTTAAAGTAAAACACAGTATCAGCAGTCCAGCTACATGGTGTGGCAGTAGAACCCTCAGACTTCTGCATCAAAAGCACGTATGGTACCTGTTGTGTTACTAACACTATTTTCAAATTCTATAGCACAGTGACGACCATTTGCTAAATAAAACAGTTGCACATTGAGAACAGCATGAGTAGCAGTAAACTTCTCTTTCCTTGAAACTTATAATTCTTTGAAAATGCACTGAAGCTGACAATTCCTTGAAAATGCATTGAAAAATACATAATTCCATGAAAATACACTGAGGTAGGTGGTATCATCATAATTCTCAGCTGTCCAGATTTCCACAGAATGTCCAGATTTTCGCCTCATATTTTGGGTCTGCTCCTCTTAAAATTTGTGTTTTTCTGGCAGACTATAAATAATGACATACAGTTGAGTTTCAGACTTAAATATCCTTCAGAAAATGCAAGTTAACAAAACCTGTTATTCTAACAACATTCTAGTTCATATGATTAATATTTAAAACCTGTCCATATTTTTGGGTCTTTGTCCTTCCATTATTTAAGGCTTTGTCCAGATTTCTTGTTTTAGGAAGTTGAGAGGTATGGTTGGTGCAGAGGATTCAGGCTCTTGTCTCCTGTAGCTAAGGAACAGGGTTTGAGCCTGTGTAAATTAACTAACCCATTCTTAACTAGAGAATTACACACACACACACACACACACACACACACACACACACACACACACACACACACACACACACACACACTTTCATCTGGAAAAAGCACCTTACTGATAAAACACACACACACACACACACACACACACACACACACACACACACACTTTACTTTCATCTGGAAGAAACACCTTACTGATATATCTGTTGCTTCTTTCTGTGGGAACAATGTGGTTTAAATTCTACATGTGGACCTGCAAATGAAAAGATGCAAGCAAGTAACAAAGAGTAGGTGTGCTTGCATTAATGCATGCAAGCAGGGATGTAATGGCATTTTTAAAGAATACCTTTAAAGAAAACTTTTAGTTATTTAGTTTTTTTACTTTTTAATTGAAAAGTAAATGTTGTGGCAGCCCCCTGGCCAGTGTGCCCTCTCCCAGCCAACAGGCGCTATGTGATTGCTTAAGGTGCCTATTGCTGGATCCAGGTTTGGTAAGGCCATGTAAATAATAAACATGGACCTGATAAATAATGACATAGGAAACCCCCAAACACTGGACCCAACCCAGTTTGGCTTTGTCAAGGGCAGGTCATGCCTACTAAATCTGGTGGACTTTTTTGAGAAAGTCACTGAGCTATGGATGAAGGTAAAACAGTGCATACCACCTACCTTGACCTGGCCAAAACATTTGACACAATCCCACACTCAGGAATTATAACTAAAGTCACAAAACTGGGCATAAGTACCTACATCACCCAATAGCCAATTAGCTCAATGACAAGACATGTGGTTAAAGTGGGTGAATCCAGATCCACTAGCTCAGCACTGTAGTCAGGCTTCTCTGGCACTTTCAGTTGATAGTGTGTACTCTAGGCTGAGAAACTAGATACATATGTGGCTCAAATCCAACAGTGATGAACTAGTGTGACTGTCTAGTGTTAGGTAGGTATGGCTTCAATAACGGATCTGATGTGTACACTTCCACGCAAAAGAAACATTTACACTGGGACAGTGCTCACACATCAGTTTCTTATACTTTTTTCACTAACATTTGTTCTGTTACACACTGATGAGGTCGTCCTTTCACATATACTCTATCTCACACTTACATTAAGACTTTTTCTGTGGTGCTTGCAGTTGATACTGTGTACACTAGATTGTGTAACTAGATCGGTAGGTGATTCATATCCAGTGCTGTGTAAATACTGTGTGTGTGTGTGTATGTCTGTACTGTCAGGTAGAATTGGCTTTGTCAAAGGATCCATTGTGTACATTTCTATTTACTAGATATTTTTACGTTGGGACAGGGCTTTGCCATCAATATTTTGTATTTTTAGCCAAAACACATCTCATGTAACACACTGATAAGGCAATACTTTCAAATGCATGCTGTCTCTGTGTTGTAATTTGACTTCTTCTGTTGCACTTGTTGATACTGTGTTCTCTAGACTGTGTAGCTAGATAGGTAGTTGGTTTGAGTGTGTGGTTTGTGTCTACCACATGGTAGGTAGGAATGGCTTCACCTGCAGATATGGTGTGTAGCTGTATAGTGGTAATGGGCTCTCCCTCCACTTTCAGTCCATTTTAGCACAAAAGTCACCCTGTCAGGCCAGTGATAATGTCATCCTTTCAAATGTGCACTATCACACTTATAAACAAACATCTTGTGTGGCACTTGTGCTTCATGCAATGTCCTCTACTTTATGATCTTAGTGAGTTAATCACTTCCTTACTCTATAGATGCAGTTGTGTCAGAAAGAGTGTGTGTGTGTGTGTGTGTGTGTGTGTGTGTGTGTGTGTGTGTGTGTATGTTTCAATGTACATGGAAGTAAGAACTGTGTTACCTACATATCTGATATATACATGTATAGCCAGAGAGATCTCCTTCTGTCTTTTTTAGCACATGCAATTGCTTTATTAAACACTAATGAAGCCATTTGTTGAAATGTACTTTATTTCACCCTAGTCATAAGCCTTCTCTAGTGGTGTGAGGAAATGACACAATGTCCCATAGCTTGTTGGCTTAGTAAGCCATGCGTTTGATTCTGGCATTATATGCATATTGTGCTTCTATAGTCACATATATGACTGCATTATTCAACATGTGGTTGCTTACACTTACTGTCATACAATGTTTTGGGACAAAGAGACAAAGAACATCACTCTTTCAACCAATTTAAATGCACACATATGCCTTTCAGTTTTAAAATGATATATTGCATTCAAATACTTCCTGTTTCACATTTGTAGTAAGACGTTTCCTGTGGAGCATGTAGGCTGTATACTTATATAGGTAGGTGTTCAGAACATGCAGTGACTGAATAGTATGAGTGTATGACAGTACACTATATGCCTGAATTACATCCATCACAGTTGTAATGTGTATAATTACTCTGGGAGAGGCATTCATATATATTGTCTGCCACAGTTATGGTAAGACTTTGCCTGTGGCTCATGCAGTTAATACAGAGTTCTGGAAATTATTGGCTTAAATAGGCAGCTGTCTGACTCTTGCACAGGATAACATAATGTAAGTGCACTGACGTAACACAGTCATACATCCAGCATTGCATAATTTTATTTCTAACAAAGCCCTTTTAACTCATTGGGGACATCATGTTAGTGAAATAGGTCCTCTGTGATGCTTGTGGTGAGAGTTCTTCTGTGCACATGCAATTAATACTGGCTTGTATTGCATGTTTACCCAGATAGGCAGTGGTTCAAATCTGGGAATGTATATGTATGTGCAAAACAATATGGATGGGCAAGAGTAGTTTTCTCAACCAACAGTGATAAAGCTAAATCATACTTGCGTGAACATTAACATTGCTACATCCTTTTGATCCCTCAGAATAAATTGTGTTAGATAAATTAATATCAAAAGCCTTTTTTAATTCGCGCCTTGAAATGTGTTCTTTGTGACACCCTCCATTACTACCTGCTGTGGCAGACACATTTACTGCAAAGCTGTGTAGACTGTGGAGCATGATCAGCAGGGGTTTGAATCTGGTAAGGTCTGTCTATCAGAATGGCTTAGTCAAAGACTGGAGATATGGCACAGTAAGATGACCCCCTTTTTTAGGTTTCATACTCCATGCTAGGAGAGCCATAGCCACTACAAAGGCATACTGATGTAATGCCTTCAAGTGCATTCTTCATGACACATCAGATATGCTTCTTTCGGTGGCATCAATGGTTGATGCACCTCTCTCTGAGATCTGACCTCAGTATGTGTTTAAGTGTAGAAAAATGTAACTGCTGAGTATGTCAGAATGCTCACAGGCATCATTTAATTCCCCAGAAATAATGAACTGTATTGCATGACTTCATTAAAACTTTTACATATCCATTTAATTATTTTGATCACACTATAGGGCTTTAAAGGAAATGAGGGCTTATTAATAATTTCTTAATGTGTGCCATACTACAAAATCATTGCAAAGTGTGAGTGGACCTGTGTTATGATACTTTCTTGTGATTTTCTGATGGATAGTGGATGTTATTGTAGTCTTTGCTGTGTTTCCTTATCAGCATGCCCATTATAATGATGTATTAGATGCACATCATTTAGCACAAAGCACATTAAGGAATCAATGTCCCAGAGATAGTTATTGTCATGTGTTCCTCTTTGTGAAAAAGAAATAGAATTTGCCTGTAGAAGGTTGGCATTGTTAGAGTCTGCCCAATGGACTTATTGATCTGCAGGAGGAGGATGACATTTGTCACATGCAGTCAGTGTATGTTAAATGCAAATTGTCAGCAGGTCACTTAGTACTACACGTTATTATTTCACCTGGATGTGATGTATGCTACTGTACTGCAAAATAGGTATTACTAATGTGTTTAACAATTTTCACTTCAGGGCTAAATATCAGTTACAACATCATGGTATACAACATTCATATCTGCACTTTTGATATGCTTTTTTGTGCCAACATGTATGTTTGACACATACACCAGTAAGGATACGCCTCATATCACTGATTACAGTAACACAAATGCACCATACTCAGATAATTGTAGCCTGACATTTGCTACATTTCTCCAGTCATTAAAGTAATAACATCATACTTTTAGCATATCATTTTGTTTTGCCTAAGTCTGGACTGAGTTACCTATCCATTTGTATTATCACATATATACGTTCTTTGCATAGTGGTATACATAATGGCATTCATACACACAACACATTTGCCTGGGATTAAGTACTCGTGAATTGAACTTTGATTTATGTGCATGTTTGCATATATCACATGACCATATGCCTCATTTTGCATGTACGTATGTCACATCTGCTATAGCTGGACAAGTTAGTATGTATATCAGATTATTATTCAGGTTATATTCTGGTCAATGTGACATGTCTGTGTATGCGTCATGTCCTTCTGTTTTTTCTGTAAGTACATAAAAAACATACATGAACAGTTACAAACTTTCTATCCTTCACAACATATAGGTTGCTGCAAAAAAAATCCTTTTTTCATCAGTTAATGCTATTATTAGAATAATTGCACAGGTGTCCGTGGATCTTCTCAATAGTTCCACATTGTCACAGGTGTGTACATTACCACAACAATGTGAGTATTGTTTCCTTCGTACACATAAGGCACTGAAAGCCATACAATTCTTTAACATGAATGCATGTTCTAACATTAATCATGTGGATGTAATTTATTACCTTTGATCACTCTCACAGTATGCATTAAAATGGTAGACTAGTTCCATTAACCTGCAACATGAGTGTAGTTCGGCATTCTCAGTATAATCATACAAGTACCTCAATTTACTCAGCATGGCTCAGGAAATGTATAGTGCAAAATGTACAATTAGATTGTTATAACTATATACATTATTCTATAATTTACATTATTATGCAACACATGCTTGGCTAATATAGTTTTAACTTTACAACTTTACTTTTACAAGTGGCAACAAATGACAATAAAAAGTCCCTTTCTGAAGTATATAGGGCAACAGCTTTAGAATTAATTTCAATTCTTTTACATGATAGGTGGGAACTACAGCATAATGTGAGTTACGACATATACATTTCTGGATATACATCTATTCAATAACTGCAGTATATGCAATATCCCCTAATGTATCTACTTTTCTTGCTGTTATCAGCTTTGCACTTTAAATAAATGTTACATGTATCACATTTACTCCCACTTGTTACACTGAAGCTATGTCCCTCCCACATCCTTTGCCAGCATTTCCTTTTTATTATGTACATGCCCCTAAGTGGACAGGATTACTTATATAGATAAAAATAAATTTAATTACTGTTGCTTGTATACTACTCTACTTATATCTAACTGCACTTTACTCAGATAGCCTTCCCTGCCTCTTAATCACGTCATTCAAGTTGTTCTTGCCTTGTATTGCGCTGTCTGCACATGCTTGGGTTTGTGTGTATATGCAACTTGTTGTTTATATTGTGTGCATGAGTCTCTGTGCACCTGCTCATGGCTTCTAGTAGGTGTTTTGGCCATGAACATGTGCTGCTGAATGTGTAGGCTCATATTCAATGAGCACCACTGTTTGTTACTCTAACATGAACGAAACTTGTAGGCTTAGTACAAGGTGTACAAGGATGTTAATGTATCCCCAGGATAGCTTTTGTAAGGGGCAAGTCCCCATACCTCATGATAATTATTTATTCCACTTCTTGAGATGACACAGTCCTTGGGGAAAAGGCATATTCACCAACTCTAGCAATTGTCATTCTTATACACCTGTTTACCATCTGTTTTGTTGACCAAAATGTGAACAAAATAAAGGTTCGCATTAAGACGTTTTGTATATTTTAAGCACACACACACACACACACACACATACATACATGTGTGTTTGTGTATATATATATATATATATATATATATATATATATATATATATATATATATATATATCTAGGACGTTTGCGCGAATAAGCAAACATCTGAATCCATAATAACCGAACACACACACACTTTAACAAAAGCGTTTTTATCGAAAAAGTGCTTTCGTTAAAGCGTGTTACAAAAAAAAAAATAAAACACTACATTTACATTTTAGCAGGGGGTCTTCGCCCCCTGCACCCCCCTACTTTAATATTCTCCCTCCGAGACTGCACTACAGTGGGGAAAAGGGAAATTTCCCTTACCTGCACTGTAGTACAACCTCGGCAACAGGCATACTTACGCAAAAGTGCTTCTTCGGTGAAAAGCACTTTCGCATATGTATGCCCGGCTGTTTGGGTTTCGGTCATTTGCTCATTCGAGCAAACATCCGGAACCCATATATACATATATATATATGGTTTACTATCATAAGTTGAAAACACATTTGGTCGAGTCATCACGTCATTGAAAATTAATGGTGAAAATTAAAATGTTTTTCAGCCCCAGTCTTAAAGTATGTTAAAAGTTGAGTGTTCGATATTCACTGTTTTGAAAATGTGCCGGTTGAACTGCATGTGTCGTCTGGACATCGATATTCAAGCTTCAGTATAGTAGATTTCAATTTTCTGCCTGTTTGAAAGTATACTTTTGATGTTACGCTACTCGACTGAGTGTGTTTCTAAATTATGGTTGTAAACATATCTTTATATATATATAAATTTAAGTTAGAGAGAAGACGGCACTAAGAAATCCTAAATGTGACTTATGTTCTCTAACTAAACATGGAAAGCACTCTGCTGCATTGTCCTTCATTGTTTAGTAACGAACAGCATCACACTGAAGTGCTAGAACGTGCTGTCTGCCTTCTTGCCTAAAGCACTTAAAGCACTGCAGTTACAGCTTTACAGACCTCACTTAACCTCTTAGGTTCTTGTGGAGTTAATGTGTGGTTATGTCACTGCTAGACAGGGGTCCAGGAAGTAAATACTGTGGGAAGAAATAGTCAGAGAATTTTTATGGCTTGGCTTGTATAGGCCCTAGGGCCGATAGCCTAGTACCAACCTATGAACCTATGAACCTATGAAGCTACTCCTTTATCTGTGTTTGAAATTAACCACTGGTGCCCTTCTCTTCACAGCTCTTTGATGCTGTGTCTTGATTTCGCAACTGTCTTTGGGTCAGTGAATTGTGACCTCCTCGTTGGAAGACTCTGGAATGCTTGAGTGTCAGACAAAAATCAACAGCTGCTTTCTTAGTTATCTGCTGGGTTTTGGCTTCAAAGCAGATGTAAATGATGTCATGTCTCAGTCAATCAGTATGTTCTTGTACATTCTTTAGGGATCTGGACTGTTATGCTCTTTATAATGTTTTTTTTTAATAAACTGAATGTAAAAGCCTTAATCTTCTATGTGAGTGATATAGTGTTTACCATGATTGTGCTTGTCATATGTTGCTGTGGATCTGGGTAGTGACGGGGCAGCATATAAACCTAGTTCTGTGCTGAAACATGGGTTTGAGTTTTATTTGTAGACATCTTTAACATGCATCATTGTCTGCCCTGTCAAACTTAAAAAGATTATCCACTGAAAAAAGAAAAGACTTTACTGGTCTCCCTGACTATGTTAGACTACAGTTAAATGTGCATACATTGTGAAGGTGAAGAACAATGAACTGACCCATAAATTCTCATTTACAAGAAGCATTCAGCAGCCTAGGATAATAACCAAAATGGGTCTCTATGTCCAAGCTGGAGAACAATCTTTCTGCTGGAATAACTGGATCACTTAATGATACTGCTTTTAAGAGGTTATTTAATAGTGGTTAATATCTAAGTCTGTTTGGTATTGCTACTCTTGAGTAATTTGTAGAATTAGTGTCCATTCTTAATTTTAAAGAGAGTCATTATTTGTATGTGCAATGTCTGAACTGGCCTGCTGGCTAGTCAAACTGGCTGCTTGCCAAGCACCGTGTAGTTGCATTTTTTTTAAATACTCACATATGTTAAATGTATTGTTTTTGTACTTATATGTTCTAGTCTCACTGCTGATGTCTTATTTGTTATAATTGTGCTATTCCACCATTCTAGTATTGACTGCATGTGTTTAACTGTAACCAGCCTACATAACCAGCTCCCAAATAAATTAATCAAACTGAAGAATGAAATCACTGGATAGCATTTTGATTTTCAGTGCTTAATAGAGAGACAAGCTCGTTTTGATTGTAGGTGGCTGAACCGCAGGTAAGTTTCCATCCTTCCAAAGAACTGATATCTGTGGCTAAAAGTTGTCTGTCCAAATAGCTCTGCCTCTTAGTTAGGTCCTAACCTGTAGGGACTGAGCTGCACTTGTGCATTTTAAAGGCAAAGTAGAACCAGATATGCCAGGCTATCCAAGGTTGTTGCAGACACTGTCCTCCCTTCATTTTTCCTGATTGGTATGGAAAGACAATAATACTGAGTTTCATAACATCAGAAAGATCTGAGTTCACCTCATGAATTATAGGCCTTGATGAATTGGCTAGTAATGTCTCTTGCCCCTCCGTATTTGGAATCTAAATATTACCTCCCAATTACTTCTCAGGAGATTATGTAGATCTCTTCCTAGAACCCTTAAGCAGGTCATAGGCTTTTCCATATATTTTCAGAATGAAAGGGTACCTGAGGGTGAATATGTTATACATTACAACAACTTCACACAAGATTGAAATCAGGGGGCTACTTTGTACAGTTACTAAATGGTGACTCTTCCTGCCCCACCTCACATGTGGACCAGATCAGCTGCACCTGCTCCTTAAGAAGACAAGTAGTACTACTTCTGCAGTCTTGTACATCTGCATAAGAACTTGGATTCTGACAGTGGATAATAGGAAGATTTGGAAAGGATTCATGTGCAGGAAAGTAAGGCATGGACAAATAATCATTGTATGTATGAGAGGTACATCTACTCGTGTGTATATGGAAGAATGGCTAAAGACTTGACATTTGATCTATGACCTTTTATTTGAGGTTACTGGGTGAGGATTGTCATGTTAGAGTAGATCATTCACGATGCATTTAATTTGATCTATTTTCAGTTATTATTTTAAAGTTAAATGCATATTTATCTATCTACAACTATGTATGTGTGTGTGTGTGTGTGTGTGTGTGTGTGTGTGTGTGTGTGTGTGTGTGTGTGTGTGTGTGTGTGTCTGTGTGTGCGTGTGTGTGTTTGTATACATGTTCATATATTTACAGTGGATATTAGTTGAAGTAACTTAACATTACCATGTGTGACTTACTGTTTTTATTTAAATATCCTATCCAGCATGCCTGAATTCAGTGAATTTTTAAGTAATGTAGCAAGTTTGAAATTACATTTAAAAAAAAATTAGGAAATCCGTATTACAATGTACCCTTGTTTTTATCTAAATATTCTATCCAGCATGCCTGAATTCAGTGAATGTTTAAGTAATGTAACACGTTTGAAATTACATTAAAAAAATTTAGGAAATCCGTATTACAATGTACCCTTGAAATCCCCTGGGTGCAGTGCCTTCACTGAGAAGGTACCATATCAGGTTATCATAATATATACCTTAGTATTACAGATGTTTCCTCTGACGTAGCAACTTGTCTTTTATTGCACCTAGTTTTTTTTCCACTGTCTTTTTAACCTCACATGTAGCTCAAACACATGCACACATGCCACACTGGAAAATATAAATTAGTTCTTGTACCAGAACTTAGAGTAGTACTGAAATGTCAGCTATCTTTTTCAAAGCATTGTTTCTGTCTTCTGGCAAACAAACTGCTTCAGAGTATGAGAACCATGGAAAACTAACAGCTGGGTATAGTTAATGTGAACAGAACAGTATCTGAGAACAAAAAGAGAAAATAAAGTGCCAATTTATTTCCCTAATGAATCTAATATCAAAATTGTCAAATTACTTATTCTGCTTAACTGTTTTCATGGGTTAGGAAACCTTTAAGGTCATAGCTCTCAACCTCTTCGCACAAAAAATCTGAACAAATCCAAAAATAATAGGGGGACAAAGCCCTAACAAATCAGGACAAATGTTAAATATTACTCTTATAGAATACAAGGTATTATGTCACCATATATTTTCTGAAGGCTAGGAAGACTGAAACTCAAATGCCTGTCATTATTTAGTGAATTCAGTCTTTAATGATTTGTCAAAAAAATCCAGAAAAACAAAAATTTTATGAGGAACAGGACAAAAATATAAGGCAAAAATCTGGACCTTCTGCAAAAATCTGGACAATTTAGAGGTATAAGGTCTTTATGGAACATTACCTACACTGATATATCCAAAGAATGTCTCTCCTGGACTCAAGACATTCCTTACAACAAGTAAAAAAATTAAGCATGTTGTCTCCTGTGATTTTTTTCCCGTAAGGGGTTGTGCAATGAAGTTTGTGTTTGTTTGATGACCCTCTGTCGCTGTCATGTTTTGAAAGCTACAGTATTTTAACACAGACAGCAGATACTGAAGAAGTAAAGATTTCTTGAGGGAAGTCCAGGTTTGGTCTAATGGAGCTGTTAGAACATTAGAGGAATGGATGGTCGACATGCACAATGCAGTTTATTTTGCTGAGGTACAGTGGAAGATATTGAGAACAGACAAAGTTCTAGAACAAATCCGAGGTAACTAACAATGTACCGTTTCTGCTCAGCAGATTTGTGCTGTTGTTATCTCTAGAATTCTACATCCGTTTCCAGATCTGCTGACTCTTCAGAAAGATGGCTACAAGTGTCTGGTTTTGTTCCTGAAACAAAGTTATACCACATTGCTCATGAGCTTCCTCCCTTGATCTTAAAACTCTGCTCACGTGTTCTTGCACATCTTTGGGATATTTCTTTTAAGCTTAGTTTGCTGAAAGCACATACACTTATACCAAGCAAGCTAGTAGTGCACTGCAGTGGGGAGTTTCACTTTCCTCTAGTGTTATGTAATTGTAGAGTTGGCATATAAAAGTTAAGGAGATGTAGGGGCCAAGTAAGTCCCCCCCCCCCGAACATAGGGGTGTAGGGGGGCTTGATCCTTGCAAAAAATTTTTTATATGTTTTTTGTATTTTTAGGCATTTGTATGCATTTTTGAGCTATGCTTCTTCATAGATGAAAAATATATGATGTAGGCATTTTGAGCTATGCTTCTTCATACTTGAAAAATATATGAAACATAACTCATTTCTGGATGACTAAAGCAAAAATAGGAGAAAATACCTTAGGTTAATTTAACTGATTTCTACTAGACTGTATCCATCCTCTCTGTGTTTATCTGGTCATTACATCACTAAAATGTGCACAGAGCTTCTGAGAGGAAGTTATCATCTGTATGTATACATTAAGTTACTATCAGCTAGACTGTATCTATCATTTCTGTGTTTATCTGATCATTAGATCAATGAAAACATGTAGAGCTATAGCACTTCTGCCAAAAAGCCACCATCTGTCTGTATAGCAGAGCAGTATAACAATAATCAATATCTGGTTTATTGATCGTGCTGGTTCACCCACATCTGAGGTTGCTAAATGTCACTAACACTGGGCAAATGTGCATGACACAAAGGCCCAGCAGTGATTAGTGCTGTTATTTAAAAAATATTCTGTTTTTATATATATATCTGTTGTCTAGCAACACTCACTGCTGTCTGTATTCATTTACGTGAGCTGTAGGGCATCACTGGGGAAATTCATGCAATATATCGCACAGCAGCATGTGACTGCATGTTTTCAGGCATATGCAGTACACTGCTAACATATGCTTAATTGACATTCACTCTAATCCTAAGAAATACTTTTTCTATTATTATATTTTAACTTTTGAACATTTTTATAAAGAGTTTCATCACCTGAAATCTATTATATGGGACTTTCTGAGGTACATTTGGTCTTGCAGTATAAATAAGTTATT
Organism: Protopterus annectens; assembly: GCF_019279795.1. Classification (NCBI taxonomy): domain Eukaryota; kingdom Metazoa; phylum Chordata; order Ceratodontiformes; family Protopteridae; genus Protopterus; species Protopterus annectens. The sequence continues at coordinate 185,724,048 of NC_056727.1, forward strand.
TTTTTTAGAAATTTGCTCTTTCATACTGGCTGCTTGTTGGTCAGATGGTGACAAGTTCAATTACATTTTGCTGCCAGACAAAATTAATCTTTTTGCAGGGATAATTGTTTATCACTGCTAAAGAGAAGCTTCTGTATAGCTAACAAATAGATGCATTATGGGTTACTTTTATACACAGTATATAAAATAATAATGCAGTACATGGAAAGAGCTGATTATGCTCTGATATTCAGAAGAAGTCAAACCAGTTAAATGCCATAATGGCATGCGACCCGACCTTAACAAATGTTAAGCATCCACTGCTTATGTTGTTAAAGTCGGGTGTCAAACTAGGCAAAAAAATCTGCCTGTACTGACTAGCAGACAACAGCGGCAGAATAAAACATTTATTTCTGCCTGCTGTCTATACCCTTAATATGTCCTTAACTTCCTGTAAAAAAAAAACAAAAAAAAAATTTAATTGAGTTGCTAGAATAACAGGATGTATGTTTGCTTGCATAATCTGAAGAATGTGAATCAAATGCTGAAACTGGAATGTATGCCATTATTTAATGACTTCAGACCTCACTGTTTTGTCCAAAAATCACATATTTTATGAGGACCAGTTCAAAAAGATGAATCAATAATCTGGATGTCCTACAAATATCAAGGCAGTTGAGAGGTATGGAGGTAAGTATAAACTTAACAGGCTATATTACACTACTTCTCTGACAGCGTTCGCTAAGTGTTTTATGGCTTTGAAATCTAGGAAAACATTTAGTGATTTTTTTTTTCCCTTTAACTAGTAGCATGTGGAGCAGATAAAGCTCCTTGCACTACAAAGAATTATGATTATCTCACCAATCATAACCCTTCATTGTGTGTTCTCCACATGGATGCCAAGATTGCTCTTGAGGTGAAGTTCTTGGCATCTGTATCATAAACACATAAGCAGGTTATGATCGACTACCCAATCATAATCCTCTATGTTCGCCATGTGGGCCCATCAGTCATGGCACTTTACACATATGTGGCTACACTTCATGGGTATATCAGTTATGGATAAACTAGCTCAACTTACTGGGCAGCAGTGATTATTGTTACATTATCCCTTTTTTCCTCACCTACTAATACTTTGGGGGTGGACTGTAAACAATTTCAGATGTTTGGTCTCATAAATCATGCAGACCAAAGCTTTACTTGGCTTGCTATTTTGGTAGACTATTTGATTAACATTCTTCATGAGACATTTGCACATAGTGTTCCTACTTGTACTGGAACTATCTGCTTGTCTTTATTCCAGCTTGCTCTAATCTCAGCTTGCATATCTCAATATTTTTTGACTTTATGTCTCTCTGTATGCATGATGCAGGATGCTGTAATCATTAGATGTAACTATTTTAATAATTAATGTTACTTTTGTCCTTTTCTCTTGGACTACAATATCTGATATTCTTTCTACTACTGTTTTGACTGTTGATATTGGATGCTCTAATATGATAAGAAGTTCCTCACTTATAGTCATTATTTGTAGTTCATAATTCCAATGCTTTTCAGGTATCTGTATGTTGTAGTAATTGTACAATCACCAGTATGTAGCAGTTTTGCCATATTTTTGTGCTTTTCAGTTTATGGCCATGAGTACACCATAACCAGCAACAAAATGTGCAACTATTTATTTTGCTATGCTGCAGAGCCAACATTTATTGTGATCTGCAAAATGTGTGTTGAATGCTGCTTTTAAAATTAGACTAAATAAAATGCCGTTTCTGAATATGACCACCGAAAACTGTTCTAAGTTTAGATCTTTCCTAAGACCAGTGAAATTAAGTGCCTATGGGTCATCCAAACATAAGTGATAGAAGGCAGACTTATCTATCCTTCCAGAGATGTAATGGTAAAAAGCATACTCTACAGTGTAGGTCTTATCCTTGTGTGAGAAGATCAGAATGAACAAGAGTACCCTTGTAAAAGGAGCAGGACAGTTCTTTATCATGTAATGCAGTTTATTTATCCTTTGTCAACAAGCTAGGTACGTTTACCTTGATCGCCTCTTTCAGGTGCAATCTGGCATGATAATATGCAAGCATTCTTTAAAATAACATATAAATTCAGTATTTATTATGAGAGATTGTATACGCAGAGCTGGCATGCACAGATAACCACTGAGATGGAACTACTAACAGGAATGTTAGGGTTAGGGAGTGGAAAGGGGGTTTTAGGGTTAGTGAGCAGGAGGGGAATTTGGAGTTATGGAGTAACAGAGGAGTTATAGATTTAGGGAGTGATCAGAGAATCTAGGTTTAGGAGATGCAATTTCTGGATTAGGGAGCATTTGGGGAGCGAGAGTGGAATTTTAGGGTTTTAGGGTTTTAAAGTTACAGAGCAAGTAGTCAGATTAAGAACTGGATGGGAGATTTAGGGTTAGAGTGTGGGCTCTGATAGGTCTATATAGTTTGACAATGTTGGGAGTTGGGAGGGTTAAGTAGTTTTCTAAGATTAGGCTAGTGTAGGGGAGGGTAAGAGCACCTACCTTTTTTGAGCAAGTGGCAGTGAGCAAGTATGTCACAAGCTACTAGCATGTAAGCACTTACAGTAGGCAGTTATTTAACTCTTACATCATAAATATAAATAATACAGCTATACAAGTACATTGGCTGAAAATCCATAGCCACGCAAGTACCATAACTTGAAAGACTATAGAAAGGAAGAGATGGGATGGATTCAGATAGAGTTGGAAACTAGGTATTGTAGAAGTAGACAATGAAAAGACAGGCAAAATACCACTAAGGAAGAAATGAGGCCACAAAACACAACAATATGATATAAAATATTTGAGCCATTTATCACAAATATACACCAACAGACTATAGATTTTGTGAGAGATGTAGGTTCTCAATGGAAAATGCATCACAATTCTAGACCCAGCTCAGGTTCAGTGTCATAAAATAGGTGGGGCCACCTAGCTAGCAGTGTCATAGGCCAGTGTCACGGAAATCCTTGTGATGGATCTGGAACTTTTTAAAACCACCTTGCTTCAATAATGCAAACATAACAGAATTTGCAATTGCCCTAAAGAGAGCAGTGTTCTTTAGCAACATACCCAGCACAGAATGAAAAAAATCATACACAAAAGTCTTCAGTATTAAAGTTTGCACCACTGCAGTTTCCTACTGATTATGATAGTATGTTAACAGATAGTACAAAGTTTGTGACACTGCAAATTCCTACTGATATGATACTATGTCAATAGATAGTACAGTTTTCTGATATATGGAAAATGTTATGATGATAGGATTTATACAAAGTGCACTATGCACTAATCATAGAATGCTAATGATGCTAATGTTTTGAATGTTGTTACCTTGGTAACAGAAAGCTATGTTTTTGAATACTGTTACCTTGGTAACAGAAAGCTGTGCTTTTCTTGATTACATAGAGAGGAAATAGATAACTTATTTGGTTGGTGTATAATGGGAAATCAGCATAGCACTGTTGTGTGAGGGAAAGGGTTAGTGTGTGATACCTGGTTTGTGGGTAGACTTCAAATGACTAACACACCATATATCATTAACTTGCTCTTTACCTTACCAACATTAATTTCTTGTTCCTCACCCTTATTTCTGCTTCATCTGTATCATAATCTGATAAACTAACATTAATTTTCAACACATTCTTTACTGCATGACTATATAATGATGCATCAAATGTGCTATTACTGTGCATCTCCAAATGTATATGTATATGCTTCTGCCTTATCTATACTATATATTGCTACTAAAGGGTGAGCTTAGCACAGTGCATATACCAGGTGCAATATTTTTTCATTTACTCTTCTGGGATGACAGAATGCCTTCTCACTCTGCAAGTCTAATTTACTGAATTTTCTGTTGTTTCATTTTACTATTATTTCCTGTTCACAAACTTTGGGTCTCCACTGACTTATGAGGGCAGTACTTCCTCATGCCTGGCACTTTGATGATGCAAAGTTGGAGCTTTCATGGAGTGGAACATGTTTTGCATCAATATGCATTTTCCAGACAAAATGAATTATAAACTATTAATATCTAGCATTAGTGACTGACTGTAGTCCTTAGTGCTTTACCAGAAAATCGTAAGCTTTGCGAGGGATAGACAGGGTAAAAATATGAAGCAAAATCAAAGAAGTCTTACAAAAATCATGGACGGAAGAAATGTAATATTCAGTGGCATTAGGCAAAATGAGAAGCAATGAAGTGTTATTGACTTTGCGCTGTACATGATGTGCTTGTGTGACATAGAAACAAAAGCAGCCTTCACATTTGTTTCTACATAAAAGGAACACAGAATGCATGGAAGTTTGAAGACTGGATTAACCAACAATGTGTAACTAACCTTAAAATTTAAAATTAGACAAAAATATAAATAAAACTACCCCAGTGTGAAAAATCCTCTCTCCATCCACCTTTCTCCCTCTCGCTGACTAGGTCCTGGACTCTGCTGACCCCAACATGATGTCATCACATCAACAAGGAAGCAGAACTTCCTGCAGAGTAATCAATAAGGGTGGCGTATGCTGTGGGTATGGAGGGCATGTTCTAGACGCGATCTTCCTCAAAAATAAAAGTGGGAACGCAAACTTAAATGAGAGTAAAACAACTAAGGTAAGCAAATACTGGGGAAATGCATTTTTCATAACTGATAGGCAGCTTTGATTTTGTCAGTTTGAGCATAATCTTTAAGTAATCTGTTTACTGAACTGTTTCTTTCTAGTTGCTACTGATTGTCATTCTGGCTTTCATCGATTCTCATAATTTCAATCCCTTCTGACTGAAAAAAGAGCCCACTAACTATATAAAGATACAGTACATTAGTTGTGATGTTTAGTCATTCTTTAACTTTTAAAATACAGATATGCATTTTTGACATATTATGTACAATTACCTAACTACTGCTATATAACCTTTTAATCTAAATTGTCTTGCTGAGCAATTTTCTGACGTTGTCCTAAACGTAATATAAATGTTGAAGCCAGTTTCAGTGATTTGGAGCTTTTTTTCTCAGGTTTCATCTGTGAACAGGTTTTTGCCTTCTATAACTTTACTAGTTATCAGAATTAAAATAAAGTGAACTATGCACACTAAACATAACTGGGAAAAGACTGTATCAACTTTAAAGTTTTGAAGTTCTATTTTCTGTGAATTTTCCCTTAATCCCATTGCCAGTGCTGATTACGTTTACAGGCATGGCTGCAATTGCATGCTCATATGAGCGATAAAAATCACATCTGGACTCCTTTTATATCTCCAGAATTGTATTTACATGCTATTTTCTATGCCACATGACTTTTCCCTGTTGCTATCTTTCCAGTTCCCTATTGGCCCATTTATTTCTCCATGTGGGTTGAAAGTCAAGCCAATTTCATTTCCCAGGAAAAGTGACAGCTATATGGCCATGCATTCCTTGATCAAAGCTGTTCCCTCTTCAAACTGTTCATTCTTTAGAGACGAAGAGTCCAAAGGTAGGGAGTGACCTAATCTGCCAGGTCATGTAGGATTCTACCTTCTATACTTAACCTACCCCTCCCTGCTGCACCTATGACTTCTGCTATATTGTATACACTGTTTCTTGGGAGAATCCCCCCCCCCCCATCATACCTGGCTTAACTCTCCCCTGTAGTGGCTGTAACTTCCACTGTATGTTGCTGCCTTAGTTGTTCATCAGATTATATTCCCAAACAAGTCCGGCCCTGTTATGTGCAGCACAGAGTTACTTAGTGTCCCCTGTGCTGACATACTCCTTGACACTCCTATGTGGGTGTCTGTCAAAACAGAAAACCACCTTTCTTCCCCCAGGGTAGATCCCCTGCCTGGCTGTTCTAGCTTCTCATGCTGTCATTTGAACATGAGTTGTCTGGGGGTATATTTTAAATTTCTATGTGACAGAATCAAGGCTATTATTTGTACTTGTTTGTTTATGAGTTAATTAAATGGCAGACAAGCCACAGTCAAATTCCTGAATAATCTGAAGCAAAAAAAACAGAACTGGACTATAATACGTTCACTCATTGAAGAATCATTATTAGTAATTGTTTTTATATGTCTGACTTTTGTACTATTCATCAGATGTCCATTTTCTGGTGCCATGTTGATTCATGGATGTAAATGATTCCAGAAGCCACCATTGTCTTCTACTGAATTCCATAGATATATTGCCAGTTATTGAGCATTCAACTTTTCTCTTCACCACTAGAAGTTAATTGATTTATACTTTTGGTCTCCCTAGGCCAATAACTTTGAATTTCTTGTTCTACTATATCTGTTACAAACCCGGCATCTTGACAACACATGATTTTGTAGACCACCCTTTACAACTGGAATATCAGAATTATTCATTCATATATCAGATCCAGTGCTCTGGAATGCAATTCCATAGATATCAGAAACTTTCATTTCTTACCCATTTCAGACAAGCCCTCCTGAAACACCTTAAAGATACTGTTCAGGTACTGTGGCTAATGATGACCTTACTTGCTATCCTGTCTTTTTTTTCTTGTATTTGCAATGATTTTGTTTTAGTCTAAAACCATAAACTGCTAAATAAAGTCACCATTTTCTAATTGATCTGTCTATATACCTTAGTACATGTTAAAACTTATACTTAATAATATTTTAATTACTGTGATTTAATGGAATAATATGTGGTAGTTACAGCATTTAATGTAAAAGTATTTCCTCCAATCTTTAACTCTACATTTTTCTTTTGTTTTGGTTTATATCAACTCTTTGATCTTGAGAATATATAAGCTTCAGGTTTTCTGATTGCACTTTGACCTATGGCCTTGGTTGTGGCAGAAATATGTCATTATACCAACTCGTGTACTATGTTAATAAATAATGAATAAATACATAAACTTTGTTGCCTAATTTCAGGTTATTTTATGACTGCCTAATCAGTATTGAAGTTCTGGTTGCTTAGTGTGTCCCAGTATTTTATGTTATTTGATATTTGAATTATAAAAGCTTATCAGCATTTGAACTGTAGAGATGCTTACATGATGCTATTTTGTGTGCATGTTATTACCCAGTTCTAACCACTCCTGCTTGTAAACATACTTCTCTGTTCAAATTCAAGTTTGCTCCTTTTGTTTTTCAAGTAACACAGAGTACATTTTCTGCACAATCTATTTTGTCTTCTAGACATATTAAACTAAACTATATTAATTATACGTACGCCATGAAGATTAATTTTATGACATGCATAATACAATGTATTGTATTAATATTTCTATTAATTTTCATTCTGCACACTAATTAATACTGTAGTAAATAAACGTGTAGTTTAATTAAATTGTGAAGTTTTTGGAACATTGTCAGAGCTTCTGTTTGATTTGTATGAAGCAATAAATCCCATCATCTTAAGTATGGCTTCTTACATTGTTATTTTAGCTTTGTTATTCTTTTGGAAAAGGTATATCCTAATCCTGGCCTGTTTACTTATACTGGGAAATAGGACATTTGAAATTCATGGCCAGAACCAACTAAGGATTCTTGCAGAGATGTGATTATATATTTCAATTAGTACATTTCCACGTAAGAAACATTGTAAATGAAACAGATATATTTTTTATTCCTATACAATGACTACTCAGTGCACAAAAATATACCAGAAAAGGACATCTTGCTGTGAGGCAACAATGCTAACCGCTGCACCAGCAGAGCCAACTAGTATTTGGATTACTGATTTAGTCATTTCTACCTGTAAATGGAAATACTGAAATTTATAAAACAACTATGTACCAATTTCTGTACTTCATTCACTGGTAACATCATAAATGAAATTCTCTATAAACAGCCATTCTCATTTTAAATCAACAAGGGTTTCTCACAGACATGCAGCAAGGCTATAGTCCAACTCACAAAGTAAACACAACTCTAACCAAATGTTTGTTTACATTATAAGAAAACTCAAGAATGCAAAAAAAAACAGAGTGGATGATCTCTTTTTGGACTTACCAAAACATTTTTGACACTGTGGATCGTATTGTTCATAGGTTTATAGGTTCATAGGCAGGTATTAGGCTATCGGCCCAAGGGCCTACATAAGCCTTGCCAGCAAGGTTCCATAGCTTACGCCACCCAAGAAAGTTATTTTCCTATGCCACTGTCCAGCAGAGACACAGAAGAGATCCTCGGGTATTTCCTATTTCCCATCCACTCATCAAGATTTTTCTTGAAGAGTGCTAATGAAGAACTTTGCGTGACATAGACGGGTAGCCTGCTCCAGAGTATGGGTGGCTTGTTCCAGAGTACAGGAAGTCTCTTTGACAGGAATCTATCCCTCCAGCGTGTCCTGTTTATTGTGGTGACAAGGTTTAGGTCCCTAGAGCATGTAACACAGAGGGATTGGGATTTCTTTAGGTGTAGCATGTCCAACAGCTCTGGGTTTGACATAGCTTTATATGTTAGGCAGAGATAACGTCGGAGTAGCGATATGCTACGGAGTAAAGCTGGAGTTTTTTAAGGCGGTCAGTGTAGGGCATTTGTTTGAGGCCAGTAATCCTATTTGTGAGGTACTTCTGTGGCCTTTCCAGCTGCTGCAGATGTCTTGTGAGGTACATTACAAAGGGAGTGTTGTACTCTATAAGGGGTCTAATGAGTGACGAGTAGAGGGGAACAATGACCTCTTTTTTCCTGGATAAAAACCCTTTTATGATGAGGTGTGCCATGTAGAAGGACTTCCTGACTACTGTGGTGATGTGACTATAAAAGGAGAGACTACTGTCCACCTGGGTCCCAAGGTCTCATCACACATTCAGTGTTAAGTAGATTGCTGCCTATGTAGTAGTTCATGGGTACAGGGCTTTTACCAAAGGGGATGACACTGCACTTTTTGGCATTGAGCTTGAGGCCATGGCTCTGACACCAGGCATCTGTCTCAGTGAGGCCCTTCTGTAGGATGTCCACATCATTTGGGGACTTGACTATGGCTCCTAGTTTGCAGTCATCTGCGAACTTCATTAGTCAGAGGCATTCTGTGTTAGCCTGTACTTCAGAGAAGTAGATACCAAACAGGAGAGGTCCCAGGACGGAACCCTGTGGTACTCCACTTGTCACTGCTTTGAGGTCAGATTTGGACTCTGCAACTTTTACAGTATGGTTTCTGTCAGTGAGCCAGTTGGCAACCCATCTTGTGACATAGGGATTTATACCTAGTTTAGTGAGTTTAGCTATAATTCCAGAATGGGGGATGGTGTCGAAAGCCTTGGCGAGGTCAAGATAGGCTGTGTGAACCACCTTACCCTCATCTACAGCTTTGGTGACTGCCTCAAAGAAGTCGATCAGGTTCAGGAGGCATGATCTTCCTTTCACAAACCTGAACTGGGTGGGATCCAGAGTTTGGAGGTTACCAATGTCTTTGTTTATGAGTTCCATGATGATACGTTCCATGGCCTTGCAGACCAGGCTCGTCAGGCTAATAGGTAGATAGTTACCGGGATCAGTGGTGGCTCCCCCTTTGTGGAGTGGGACAACTGTTGATGTGCACCATTCAGTGGGCACAAAGCCTAATGCGAGGCTATTATTGAACATGGTGCTTAAGTGGGGAGCCAGTTTGTTCTGAAGTTCATGTAAAACGCAGCCTGGGATGTTGTCTGGTCCCATGGATGCTGTGTTTATGGCTTTAGAGAGTACAGCTTTTACCTGCGTAGTTGTGATTACAGGGATTCTGCATTCTTCCTGTATAGATATTGGCCCTTTAGGGGGTGAGAGGGGGGGTAAAGTTAGCACTGAACCTATCTGCCAGGAAGTTGGCAATATCAGTTGGTTCTGTAATTTTCATGCCTTTGTGCTGTAACTCAGAGCAGATCTGGGTGTTGCCATCTAGATTCTTGACATAGCTATAGAATGCTTTGTGGTTGTCCTTGGATTTAGTGGTGATTTTGTTTTCATAGCTAGCTTTGGAGGATCTTATAAGGGATCTCAGCTTCTTACTGAGGCTGACCAGGGAGCTCCTCCACTCATGGGATTTTACTCTCTTTTGCAACAGTTTCTTCCTTCTGTTGTACAGTTTGTTTATGGCAGGAGACCGCCAGATTGGCTTCCTTTTTTTGGAGGATAGCGTCTTGGTTCTGTGTGGGATAGCACGATCCATGCACTCTTGTAAGTGCTTATAGGGTGCATTTGTGTTGGATTCAGCAGTTGTAACTGTATTGTCCATCTGCATGGGTGTCAGGTAGTTCAACACTTCTGTCTTAAGAAGCATGAAATTGGCTTTGGAGAAATTTTTTACTGTGGTTTCCTTAATGGGGGGTGGGGGCGGGATGTGGATATCAAGGGTGATAAGCTTATGGTCGGATCGGACCAATGAGGAGTTGACTTCAGGTGTGGAACACCGGTCACTCATGTTGGTAATGACTGTTATTTTAAACATGCTTTTTGCACTTATTGTTGATTCTGGTTTCATCACTGTTTACTTTTTAACAGAAAACAAAAATGGAATGGATCAACACAAACTGAAATAATTTCATCTTTATTGCTCTCAATTTATGTTAATGAAGGTGAAGACATTTTAGAGAATCTGAAATAATATAACATGCAGGTGATGCAGTTCTACTCCTTACCACTATCTTAGAAATTTTTTTTAAGTTAAAGGAAAGACTTTTTAAACTTAAAAATATATATTTTTTAACTTAATGATATTTAACCATAATATAATTAAACTAGTACTAACTGGAGGTTTTCCTGGCAGCTGATAGGCCAAAGGTAATATGTGTCTATTCTACCACTGGCCTATAGGTTCATAGGACTATACTAGGTTATTGGCCTGGAGGCCATTATAAGCCTAGCCAAGAATTTCACCCATGTTCCCACAAAGTCAGCAGCTGTTTTCCCTGTCCAACAGGGATACAGGTGGGATCCCAGGGGTATATTTTCTGTTTCCCATCCAGTCGTCTATATTGAACATGTTCCTTATTGTAAACAGCTGGGCTTTCTTTTAGATCAGACTGTAAGTTTCAGTTTTCATCTAATTTGTTTAATCAGAAAAAATGTTGCCTTCACCTGTATCTTACAACCTGCGATCAGATAGAAGTTAGTTGTACTTTGTTATCCCTTTTGCTGTGTTTTGCACTTATACTATTTTCACTCAAGCAACTGGACTTAAGCTGTTTAGTACTCATAAAATTACTAAACTAGCAAATAGCTGTTCTAAAACAACATGCCACTGTAATGTAGTATAAGAGTTAAACCAGACAAGAGTCTGAATCTAAATTAGAGAATCATCCTTTTCATCCTGGAAATATCAAACATTTGGACAAAGGCCCGGCAAAAAAATCTGGACACTGATTAACAAAACATTTGCATGCATAATTATGTAATCCCACCCATTACAGTGGAACTGTGGGATATCAACATTCAAACAAAAATTGAAAAGCAGACAAAATATTAAATATCACAAAATGTAACCAGGACACTAATAATCACGTCTAGGCTATTTCATTCTTCAAAAAATATGTTCTAACAAATATTTTTATTGTAGCTCCTGAGTGGGCAATATTTGTATATAATGACTGTCCCTGCCTTGGGGCCTTCATCCCTAATTAATTTTATAACTACAAAAATTGCGCTCACTGCTTTTGGTACTTCATACATTGCTATTATAAACAACCAGAATTAAAATGCGTGACATCATAAATTAATGAATGGAAGCCAGTGTGAAAAGTAAGAGTGCCCTTTAGGTAGCATCACTGTAATGACATTCTGTATACACAAGACTTTTTTTTATAACACACTAGCTTTTCTACGTATGGCAGAGCAATGTATTCAAGAAAGTGATATGCTGTTGTAACATTAGAACACTGGAAATGCACAGGGATTTGTAATGCAGCATACACTTAAGACAAAAGCACAGTAGTTTACACTCGAGAAGTAGATAAAGGTGTGTTTTAAAAAAAGTGATGTAGGCTGTCTAGAGAATAGCCCACTATCACCATTCAAAGTAGAAAAGTAAAAAAAAAGTGCCAAGAAAACTTTTTTCCTAACTGGATATGAGTCCAAAATGGTTAACTTAAACAGTGCTGCTTCCATAAAGGGCAAAACATTGCTCTAACAGGCCTCATCACCATTTACCAGGAATTATTTTAATTTACTAGACAGTGCAAAACTCGGCAAAGAAGAGTTTATTTCAGAAGTGTCAGGTTCAACCATAATGCATTGTTGTCTGCTTGTCAACCGCACAAGCAACCCAACCAGGTATTTACAGGAAGCAAATGCACATTGTTAAAAAGTCTGCATACAGTTAGCATCTACACCTTGCCCACCTCTCCGGCACCTACAAGTGCACTGCAAAAGAACAACCTGAGGAATGCTTCCCAGAATCTAATATCTGGAGAAGAGCCCAGTGAAGCGCCAAACTATTTGGTAGCTGCCATGGAGTTAGAATGCAACAACAAATCTGCAAAAACAGCTTCCCACCTCCACCCATGGACTTTTTTTACAGTTAGCCAAGTAGGTGCCCAAGTGGTCAGACTTTACGTCATTAAACCTAAAGGTGATAAGAAAGCAGTAGCTCAAAGAACAGTTCCACCAAACCACCATTCCAGCAAGTACTTAGATGGCATCAGTCTCACTCTACAGATGTTTCCTAGGTTAGCTGCTGCTGTGCTCACTGTGCTACCTGCTGCTACTGCTATTTTCTTCCCAAATCCATCCTTCCCATCCTAGTATTATGGCGATAGTCTATTCAGTTCCGGGACCAGTAGCCCTCCTCCTGACGTGACATCTTTCACATGTCACAGACACAAGATGTCGATGTGACATCCTCTTTGGTTGGCTGCCAGTCTGCCACAAGTAGTGGGTGGGCTGTGCCCATAAAGAACTGTTTTTTTTTTTAAGCTCTCAGACTCTGAGAGGCAGTCAGACACTGCTGCACTGTCTCACAGTGCTGATGTCATCACCCGTGCATGTTGATGACATTTTGCTGGATATGCCGGTGATGCATGATGATGTCAGTCTTAACTTAAAAAAAGTAAATAAAACAAAAAAACATAATCAGGATTTGAGGGAGCCACTCTGGAATTTGAGGCACCCTATTATTCAGCCCCCCAAAATGGAAAATACTGAGGAATTCAGTACGGTTGAGAGGTATGTAGAGAATGACCAACAGTCTTTATGTCTTGATTTGTATAACCACTGCAAGGGAAGTAATCTCTTCCCATCTTCCTTTTAGAGAATGTAGATATTCAGAGTGATTTAATCTTGCTATACCTTCACCATTAACATCATTTGGAGATAAAGCTGTCAGTGTGGCCTTACCTAAAATCTGAATCTCTTTCATTAGAGCTATTTGAAGCAACTTAAATTATTACTATTTTAAATGTCATATTTTCAGGGAAGTTCAATTGTTTTGTGTACTTAGTGTGATACAGCCCTTTTTTTTCTTTTTGCTGAAGAACCTCCCTGCAGCTGACTATCAGCTGCCACCAGCTCCTTTCCATGTTTGCTGGGTGTTGACTATCAGCTGCCACCAGCTCCTTTCCTTGTTTGCTGGGTGTTGACTATCAGCTGCCACCACTCCTTTCCTTGTTTGGTGGGTATACTGGATCCACATTTGCCTCCCCTGGGCTCAAGCTGACTCTTGTCTGGGGCTACTGAGGAGATTGAAGGCACTGATACAATTTCATAGTGCTGCTGAGGAGTGTGTCATAACCCCTGCCAGCCTGCATCAGCCTTGTGAGTTTCTCAATGGTTGTTTCAGGAGGTGCACACACGTCTCAGCGCCCTTGACCAGGTGGTACACAGCTTGCAGAATGGAGCTCACTCAGCTCTTAATGCTGCTACTGCAGTAAGTCTAGGCAGCCTCCCCACCCCTGGATTGGTCATTCACTCCCATTTAAGAGAAGCAAGCTGGTCACATTCTTTCATTCATCTCCAATGTCCTTCCTGGTTCCTCTAGTGCTGTTGCCAATAACTGAACTCCAGTTATCTGGGTTGCAGTCAGGGTTCTATCCCGCTCTGTCACAGAGCTAAGCATAACTGGTAGATAATTAACTTAATTGGCATAAATGTATCTCAGAAATCAATGCAAATATATTGCATAAAAAACAACCCGAATGCACTCATAGGCAGCGCAGGAGCCCAATAAAATGAATGTGCTTCCAAAATTTCAGATACCTGTTTGGTGCTTGGCATTATGGCATAGACTGATAAAGCGATAACAAGGGAACATCTTCAAGAGAAAATAATTCATCTTACTGCTATACTCTTTCGTCATCAAATCCACTATTGAATACAATGCCCCCCCTTTGGTATAGACAAATCAAAGAATACTATTCAACTGCAAAGGCCCCGGTGAGTTTTATGCAAGAAAATTGAAAGTTATAAATCCTGGAACTATCCGGATAGATTATCATGGGTCTCCCTATACTCAGTAGCCTAGTGAATGCTCTCAGGGCACCTCTGTCTTGACTTTCAAGCTATGAAAAATCTAATCTTATTTGTTCTGCTATTTCTTCATAAAACCAGTTGCTACAAATACCTATGCTATGGACTTACATCTACACCAACAAATAGACAAGACTCACCGCATGGACGGATTCATAACTCATTGTAACCCCAGTCTATGGAATAAGTTACCACTATAGGTCAAAATGCTAATTCATCTGTATTTAAGGCTACACTTGACAATTGGATGGGTAAACACGAATTTACACCAGTTTATCACACACAGCCCTGCTTGATGTGGGAGCTGGGCACTGTTAAGTGCTTGTAAGGGTGGCAATAACCTTTAAGCGTGTATATGTAAAGGTGCATTTTGCTAGGCATCTTACGGTCTTGGTGGTATCTTGTAGTATTGTTTCATAGTCCAATGGCCAGTGACTCAGGATTAACTAGAGACCTAGGTGTTAGAGAAGCCAATGAGTGAGGGTGGGAGTGAGTGGTAAGTGTTAGCTTACCCATCTAGTCATGTTTGTACTTATTATGCAAATAGGTGGGCGGCATGCAGTGTAGGGTCTGGGGACATAGCCACAGCCATGAAGTAGGCTTCATGGCATGTGTTTAGGAAGGCACATGCTAACTGCTAATACAGAGGGGTTATGATCATATATAAGAAAATTCCTGATGGCAGCCTAGATTGAGGTGTTATGGGATTAATTATTTTCATACAGGGAAATGAATGACATGATTGATTGCAGTCGGGAGTGGGAATATAGAGATTTTAAAAAAAAATTGTGCAGTTATTTCTTTACCATTTTATATTGGGAAGTTTTAGTAATGTTATTAAATTGGTATTTTTCTACATGATTCATTTGCGCTTTACTTTCTTTCACTTACTATTTTTTTCATGCTGTCATACTCAGAATAACGTCACCGAAGAAATGTTTTAGTACTTATGCATATGACAGACTTGAAGATGAAATCTGCATTCCTCCTGGGTGAGGTGCATATTTATTTCCGTTCTTTGTCCAGACTGAAGTTTGAAAGTTGTATTAGTTCAAGTAATTCCTTTGTGGGATGCTGACATTGCAACATTTGTCTTAATTGTAGGTATACACACAAGGCAAAGACATTTACCACAATTAATACTTTGAATGAATGAATGGAAAGTTATTTGTATCACAGACCAGGTAGGTTATTTAGTTATCTGCCTTTGTGTTGCCTATTAGGTGGGCAAAACTAATAGGAAGCCGAAACAAAGAATTGCTAATATGTACCAGAAATCAGATCACATCCATCAAAAATACCGTTCTATACCATTATGATACGTCTCCTAAGTTTGTGGGTTAACTAGCAACTTTGCTGGCACTGAACATACTGTTTGTTGTAAAAGAGGGGGATTCTAGAGATGAAGATGATTAGACGAGAACTAGTTGATTTGTATGTAGATGCCCGAAGAGAACCAGGTTTAAACTATTGCTTTGTGGTACAACTATATTTATAGCAAACAGAATATTTATTCATCCTACATATATATTTGCTTGTTAATTCTCCTTTAAGAGCAATGCCATGGAATGGTGCCATGTAACAGCCCTTTTTATTGGCTGTTATGTTTTCCAGCCTAGTGAATTACTACATGCTTGATGCAAGCAGCCATTTTTTACATTGATTGTCCTCTGAATTAATAAAACTGTTAGGTTTGACTGATATTCTACCTGCTCAGTTTGGGAGGGGAACACTATTACGTGCTTGTTAAGGGTGGCGAGAATGTGTAAGTGCATCTACCAAAAGGTGTAGCTTATTGTTGCTGTGATGGCTTACCTTGCATTGCTCCTACGTTTACTGCTTTTCGTTTCTTCTTGTATTGGACTGACTAATGGGCACAGAGTTTTCAACCATCAGAGATCAGAAAAGTTCAGAATAATATCAACAGATCAAACCCTCTTCAATTATCTGTAATATGAATTGGTTCTGTAAGGAAAAAAATGATAAAACGTTACAGATGAAAGAGTAAACCGATAAATAGAAACCTGTGTCATTACAGTATCTTACAACTTTACTTATATGTTTGAATCACACAGCAGGGGTTCAGGATTTTTATTTCTCCCCACTTGTTCTGTACTTTCTGGTCTTCTACCTCAGTGCCCCTGATCTTCACTGGGTATATAAGTTCCCTCCTTCCATCCCACAGACTAATACCAATTTTTTGCTCTGGATCTGGTGGGAACTTAAGGGTGTCTTGAGGGGTTTGCTGGCTGCTGCTTCCAAAGGGGGAAGGATTTTTTTTTTATGTTATGACCTACAAGCTTGTCTCTCCATCCTGGAGTCATCTGAGGGCTACTTCCCTTTTCATGGACTACACCTCCTATCAGGGAGCACTGAGATGAATATCCCTCATTTTGGGATAGGCATGCCCATCTCTTCCTGCCAGCATCTTAGACGTCTGAAACGCTAATCAAACCTAGGCCACCTGGGGTGTAGTTAGGCCTTTATTCCTCAACACCAAAGCAATGGCTGGAGTTCAAGAAATTTTGTGGTAGAAAATATAAAACGCTTTTTATTTAGTGATATCCAAGTTAAATCCACATACCTCTTTTTATGAAAACTGTGCTGGATAAATGAATGCTCAGATGCATCTGAGGCAAGTTTGTTTGTGTCTTTCGGCTTTTCCCGGTTAGGGATCGCCACAGCGGAACTCCGGTCCACTAATGATTGGTAGTGGATTTTTACGTACCGGGTTACCAGCCCTGACGCACAACCTTCAACGAAGGCATGCCCCATTCACGTATGCCTCCACACAGAAGACGCTCTAACTGAGAATCGAACGGGACAACGTCTTGCTATGAGGCGACAACGCTACCACAGCACCACCACCTCAGCTCGTTCATCTGAGGCAAGTACAAATGTTGAAAAATAATTGCATGACAAAAGATCACATCTTTTCATTGCCTTAAATTTTAAAGCTATCAATACAAAAAAGAAAAAAAAGGAGGGGGGGATAAGTTACAGGATTTACAGTGTGCCTCACCATTTTTCATATGTACTGGATTCATTATTTCATTGTTATAAACATGTTTGGAAGACATTGCTATTACATTCACAACAGCCAAACAGAGAGTAATGATACATTTGTCATATTGTTGCTGATATGTTTATGCATCCATACATGCACTGAATTCGTGTTTTGCCATGCATGCATGTACTTGCCTTTAATTGCATGACTTCTACAACTTACATCTCCAAAGCCAACAGCTGTCTAGTAAGAGCTTGTTTTGTTTGGAAACCCAGACTACTAGGCATCTATATTTCACAAGTACTGGCATTTTTATTACATATTCATTGCATGCAGTATACATATATTGTGGAGAAAGCAGAGGATGCACAGAGGGACGTATGAAATTTCTGTTGTCTTCCATGAAGAAGGCCTGCTCTAATATAACTGTGATCAGATGCTATCAGACAGCAGAGGTAGTACATGCACTTCTGACTCCCAGTCCCTTGCATTACAATGAGGCACCAGTGGGCAAATATCAGAATTTAGTTATGGTGTTTTAAAACAATCCAGGAAAAGATTCAAATCTAACATCATATACTTAATGCCATTTGGTCTTTGAAGAACTGGTTCTCTGTGCCACGTATATGAGATATGCGGTATGCAGATTGACCTCTGGCTTGTTTACCTTTTTAAACGTGCTATGTAATTGTTGTAGGAAGTATTTATCCTGTGTTCTGCATTGTGAGCACTGGGAGAAACAAGAGAAGGGTGTCTGATTTGTCTCTCTAGGTGTTAGGGAAGTCAAATAACATATCAGATTGACAAAAAGTCTTTGAAATGAGGTGTTAATTGTCTTCTCAAGGACAATAGGAAGGAAGTTGGAGAAACAGAAACTTCCCTTCTTGCAAGATATGCTGAGTAGCTGTAAAAATATGTTTTTTTTTCAGTGTCGGAACTGGTGAAGAATAGATGTTAAGGAGGCATAAAAAAAAACACAAAAGGGCTAAAGGTGGCAGTTCCACTCTGCTTTTGTTTATACAGTCCGTGTTCTTAACAAACACACCTGTTGCAGGTCAGAGTGAAAAAATAAAACAGAGATCATAATTCAAATCGAAAAGAAAAATACAGCATTACATACAACACAGATGGTACTTGTTGAAAAACCTGAAACAAAGAGGACTGCATTCTGACTTCTAAATAATGAAAGTAGTTATGGCTGCTACATAGCCAATAAAGCAGACTGAAATGTGCACACTTGCAAAAGGTTCCAATCAAATCCATGTCTGTGTGGTCCATAAAACACCTGCCAGTTCTGCACTATTAAAGTAACATGCATATTCCTCAGGGCTTTACTTTTCTTATGAAATTTCATTTAAATGCAAGGATTAAAAGAACTGAAAGTAAACAAAAAATAAGTTTTAATGATATGAAAAATGGACGTCTCATTGACATATACCTTCCGTTAATGCAAAAAGCAAGTATCCCTCTTTTAACTTGTTAGTAGCTTATGGTTTCTAGTTTTGACTGTGTAGGTCCTGTCTGCTGCTGGGCTCCAGTTTGCACACCGCACACACCAGATAAATGCAGCCACACCTGATATTAATTTTGTTCTGTTTCCCATGTTTGTGCTGAGGGGTGCAGCAAGCAAACACTGGAAAAGGGAAAACCAGTTAAAAAAATAAATAAAAAAGAGAGAAAGAGAAAATGATTCAAACCCAGTAATATCTGGCTCCAACTATCAATGTATTAACACTTGCTTCCAGAGATTCAGGTGAGTAGCAGGTGTGTTTCATAGACCCAATAGTAACTGTCAGACTTTAGCAATGTGGCTTACTTTTGCCCACTGCTAAGCAGTGCACAAACACGTGTATCTTGCATGTGCATACACTTTGCTAATTGTTGTGCAATGGAAAATTACATATTACTAAACATTACTGCTAGTTTATTGTCCATTTTTGTGTATGACATGACATTACATGTGGAAAAATTAAAAAAAATGAAGGCCCTGTCTCACAGTATGTCACGTATTTACGACACAGCCATGTGTTGCCCACCCAAACATTGCAACTCTGGTGTCTCAGTACTTTTTGCAGACATACATCACCTACAGTACTGAATGCTGTGTCATATGCAATGCACATCAATCTGGTAACATACAGAACTACAACTATTGACCCATAAGCCTAACAAGGCTATGAAAGGGATCAGCATGGACCTTATTCACAGAGACATAGTTGACCTTCAACACACTTGAGTTGACCCATGTTATGTTTGTCAAGGATATATCTTGCTTATTGAACCTTGTGGACTTCTTTGATACTGACCTTGAAGAGGTGGATGACATAAAACAGACATACTGCTTATGTTCAGTTATCCAAGGCCTTTGACAGTATTTCCCATTCATGTCTCATAGTGAAAATGTCCGGTCTGGGAATTAAGCCATGCAGTACCAGCTGAATAGGTAGCTGGCTCACCAACAGAACACACACACTCAAAGTTGGGGACTGCACTTCCACCACTAGCCCAATCACCAGTGGAATACCACAAGGATCTGTGCTGGGCCATCCGCTGTGTGGAAACTACTTCCCTGAAGTTCAGCCAGTGGTACGTGGCCTGTGCTTTACTATGTTTGCAGATGACTGCTAATTGGACACACTCATACAGATTCCCCCAGTGATGGTAACATATTACAGAAGGGGTTGACAGAGACAAATGATTGGTGCCAAACCTACAGACTGAACCTTACAGCAAACAATGCCTCATTGTCCTCTTTGGCAATGAAGTACCCCTGCTAATTATGATATACATAGCACCCCTCTCAGCTCAAGCACAGTGTTGTAAGACTTGTAAACACATGTTCATAGCAATATACACTTTTATCACTATGTGTCCATAGTGGTGACACTCATATTCTGCATTGCGCACATCATACATATGGAGATCACATTGAAGACTAGGGAGGTCATAACTCTGTTGTATTTGACCCTTCTGTATCAGTCCACTAATTGAATACAAGGCTCCCTTCTGTCTGTGCCTCACCAGACAATTGCAGCAAATGGAGAAAAAATAGAGGATTGTGACTGGGAGAATGCAGGTCCTTCAAACATCACATCCATGGAAAGACTCCAAGACCTGTCACTGTACTCAGTATCCTGCAAGCTGCTGAGCAGTGACCTATGCCTGACCTACAGAGAAGTCTCAGACCCTGCCCTGCTGGAAATGCTGGACATCTGCAAATCAAATGGGACAGGGAAAACTTGGGCCAGGGTTCTCAACCTATCCTGTTGAATAAACAGAACATGCAGGGGAGACAGATATATCCCCATCGACTCACACTCCTCTGTTATAGGCTCTCACTGAATGTGAAACAGTGCTCCTCAATGACCCTGGTCAGACAAAACCTTCACTACTGGTCTGGGCTGACACCTATGTCCCTCAGAGACAGGCCTAGTTGTTGCTGCTCACAAAATCGCTCTGCTAACAATGACCATCTAAATATGCTTAATAAGGGTACTTGTGTTTTTGCAAAGCTAGGCTTCTATTGCCTTAAGTGTACTGACAACCATGTACTCATAAAAATTACAAATGCAATATGTGAGAGATGCAACTATACAATGAATATAGAATAAATTATCTCTCTCAGGTAACAACAAACCAGATATCAAACAGGTTGCCAGCACAAATTCTTCACCTCCTCAGCAGACCAAATACACAACACAACCCCACATACGCAGAGGTAGTCATTAGAAGCTTATCGAAAGAGCAGAGACCTTGCAAATGCAAATCTTATGCACACATTACAGTCCCAACAGAACCCACTAAACATAAAAACAAATGTATCAGTGTGCCATCCATTAAGCCCTTCAAGTAAAACACCTGAAAGCCAATGTCTTGGTCATAGGCAAATCAATAGTGAGACACAATTGTCCCCCTCACCAGGTTGTACAAGGAGAAAGTCATGGTCAGCTGTCTGTCAGGTGCCAGGATCCACAAAGTCATGCATGCACTCAAGTCTCTCAACAAAAAGCACAGTTACATCTCTGTCATACTGCATGTTGAAATTAATGACTTGAAATGTACCTCTCTGGACTATATGAAGAGAGATATGACTGAGCTCTCAGATTATCTGTCCCAGACAGGTATGTTCGTAGCCCTAAGCAGCATTCTACCTTCACCCAGGATGATACCTCAATACAAATAAAATAATTATTGACTTCAGCAATTGACTTACCTACTGGTGTCATTCCAGGGGAATCTAGTATTTGTCAGCCTGGGATTGTATGGTCAACAGACCACCCTGCTTTGCCAGAGATGGTCTTCATCTGTCACCCCTTGCCTTTCGGTTACTGTCCAAGGTAATTGCCTCCACCATAGTGCTTTTTTAGGCAATGTTATAAAAACAAAATTCCTCACATAAGAATATCCTCAAAAGATAAACTCACGGTTATGCTGCTTAATGCTAGGACTGTAAATCAGAAACTACACTAATGGAGGCATTACTTATTAGGGAAGATGTTGATATTTGTGCAATTACATTGACATGGTCTAAGACTGCAGAGAGTACTCTGGCCATGAAAGGCTATAATGCCTTCCACTGCTGCAAAATGAATGTGAAAGAAACAAATGTGAAGGTGTATCTGTCTTCATGACAAATACACCTCAAGACTGGTTAAGCAGTATGACTCCTTAGAGTTACTTCAAGTCCAACTAACTGTAGGAAAGCCCCCCCCCACATCATTGTTAGCTACAGGTCCACCAACATGAACCATGAAAACCGCAAGCACCTTCCTGGACCTGCTTGAGTCAGTCATATTACAGTCAAACACCCTAGGCATGGGTGACTTTAACTATCCTTCCATCGATTGGGATACATATATGAGCTCAAACACGCTCACCCTAAGGTTTCTGCACTTTGTAAACACAAATGCTCTCCCACAAGGGGATGGAATGTCCTTGACCTTGTACTCACCAACACGGGAGATTGCTGCACCACCCCATGTGTGAGACCGTCCCTGCTAGGTCTGACTATAAATCAGTCATGTTCAATATAACAGTTGTACCTGACCACCCCACCCCTTAGGATTCAAAAGGTTGAAAAGTTTCTCCAAAGCTAACTATAGCCTCCTGACAGTAAAGATTCCTATATGCAGGTGTACACAAATGCCCTGTATAAGCAGCTTTCATAGGTTTATAGGTTCATAGATAGGTACTAGGCTATCGGCCCTGGGGCCTATACAAGCCCAGCCAAAAAGATACCCTGGCTTTTGCCACCCAAGAAAATTATTTTCCTGTGCCACTGTCGAGCAGAGCCACAGAGTTGATCCCCGGGGTGAATTTCCTATTTTCCATCCAATCATCAAGATTTTTCTTGAAGAGTGCTAATGAGGAGCTTTGTTTGATATAGATAGGTAGTTTATTCCAGTGTATGGGAAGTCTCTGGGACAGGAATCTATCCCTTCAGCATGTTCTGTTTATTGTGGTGACAAGGTTTAGGTCCCTAGAGCGTGTAGCTCAGAGGAATTGGAATTTCTTTAAGTGGAGCATGTCCAACAGCTCTGGGTTTGACATAGCTTTGTATGTTAGGCAGAGATCACCTCTGAGTAGGCGATATGCAACGGAGTAGAGCTGGAGTGAGGTATTTCTGTGGCCTTTCCAGTTGTTGCACATGTCTTGTGAGGTACATACCAAAAGGGGCGTTGTACTCTATAATGGGTCTAATGAGTTATGAGTAGAGGGGAACAATGACCTCTTTTTTTCTGGATGAGAAACCTTTTGTGATGAGGTGTGCCACGTAGAAGGATTTCCTGACTACTGTGGTGATGCGATTATCAAAGGAGAGACTACAGTCCACCTGTGTCCCAAGGTCTTATCACACTTTCGGTGTTAAGTATACTACCGCCTATGTTGTAGTTCATGGGTACAGAGTTTTTACCAAAGGAGATGACAATGCACTTTTTGGCATTGAGCTTGAGGCCATGGCTTTGACACCAGGCATCTGTCTCAGTGAGGCCCTTTTGTAGGATGTCCACATTGTTAAGAGTCTTAATTATGGCTCCTAGTTTGCAGTCATCTGCGAACTTCATTAGCCAAAGACCTTCTGTGTTAGCCTGTACTTCAGAGAAGTAGATACCAAACAGGAGAGGACCCAGGACTGAACCCTGTTGTACTCCACTTGTCACTGGTCTGAAGTCGGATCTGGAGTCTGCTACTTTCACAGTGTGGGTTCTGTCAGTGAGCCAGTTGGCAACCCATCTTGTGACATAGGGATTTATACCTAGTTTAGTGAGTTTATCTATAATTCCAGAGTGGGGGATGGTGTCAAAAGCCTTGGCAAGATCTAGATAGGCTGTGTGTACCACCTTACCCTTGTCTACAGCTTTGGTGACTGCTTCAAAGAAGTCTATCAGGTGTAGGAGACATGATCTGCCTTTTACAAACCCGAACTGGGTGGGGTCCAGAGTTTCAAGATTACCAATGTCTTTGTTTATAAGTTCCATGATAATACGTTCCATGGCCTTGCAGACCAGGCATGTCAGGCTAATGGGGCGGTAGTTCCTGGGGTCAGTGGTGGCTCCCCCCTTGTGGAGTGGGATAACCTTTGCTGTGCACCATTCAGCAGGTACAAAGCCTGAGGTGAGGCTATGATTGAAAATGGTACTTAGGTGGGGTGCCAGTTCGTTCTGTAGTTCGTGTAGAACGCAGCCTGGGATGTTGTCTGGTCCCATGGATGCTGTGTTCTTGGCTTTGGAGAGTGTGTTTTTTACCTGCGCAGCCATGATTACAGGAACTTTGCATTCTTCTGGTATAGAGATGGGCTCTTTAGGGGGTGAGAGGGGGGTAAAGTTAGCACTAAACCTATCAGCCAGGATTTTGGCAATATCAGTTGGTTCTGTATATTTAATGTCATTGTGCTGTAACTCAGAGCAGATCTGAGTGTTGCCATTGAGATTCTTGACATAGCTATGGAATGCTTTGTGGTTGTTTTTAGAATCAGTGGCGATTTTGTTTTCGTAACTAGCTTTGGAGGATTTTATCAGGGATCACAGCTTCTTGCTGAGGCTGGAGGATAGCGTCTTGGTTCTGTTTGGGATAGCATGATCCATGCACTCATATAAGTGCTTATAAAGTGCAATTGTGTAGGATTCAGTAGTCATAACTGTATTGTCCATCTGCATGGGTGTCATGAAGTTCACCACTTCTGTCTTAAGAAGCATGAAGTTGGCTTTGGAGAAATGTTTTACCATGGTTTCTTTAATTCCAAGTGTATAGACTTAATCATACCAAAATGGATCAAAACTTGTTCATGAAAAAATAAACCACCCTGGTGGACATCTAGCATAAATAGATTATACAACATGAGAAAGAAACTGATGTCCAGGAATTAGAGGGAACAGTCTCAGCAGAAGAACACCCTCCATATCTTGAACAAGCAAATGAGACATCTTGTAAAGTAGTAAAGTATTCTAAAGCTAATTACAAGCTAAGGGTGATCACAAAGCATTCTTTAGCTATGTCTCTAATGTAAAAGGGAAGGCCCAGCTTTGCACCGAATTCATAGTGGACAGCACCAGTCATTCTGAAGATGAGGATATAGCCAATCTGTTAGCAGACAGGTTTGGCAAAAATTTCACAGCCCTGTCTCCAGCAGTCACACCCCATAGCATACCTTTCACCAGTTCTCTACCTACTTTGTCCAAAGAACAGGTCATGACCACAATCAGCAAGGCCAAAAATATGGGTCTATATTACATGATCGAATGGTCAAATAGGTGAACATGTAATAGCCGACCCGTAATAATTGAACCGCCACAATGTTGAACGGAAAATAAAAAAAGAAGAACCCACCCAAACAAACCATTTAAATGCTCTACGCAGGGGGTAAGCCCCCCTGCACCCCCAACACCCCCGCTACTTAAATATACCAACTCTGAGATCGCACTACAGTGCAGAAAAAGTAAAACTTCCATTTCCGCACTGTACGGAGATCTCCATTGAACTGTTCGACATTGTCACGGTTCGATTATTACAGGTCGACTATTATGTGTTTGACTATTTGACCATTCGATCACATAATATAGACCCAAAAATACAACCTCTGTGGGACTGGATAACATCCCATGCTGCTTACTAAATGGTGTAAAGCAAGAGTTAGCGGAACCACTGGGTACTCTCTTCAACCACAATCTAAGTATTGGCTTTGTGCCAGCATAGTGGAAAAGAGCAACTGTACTCCCCTTGCACAGAGTAGGTCCTTCAACTGACTTGGGGAAGTATAGACCCATAAGCCTGACCAGCCTTGTTTGTAAGGCCATGGAGAGAATCATCTTGGACCATATCAACAAGGACATTGGTGACCTTCAAACTCTTGACCTCACCCAGTTTGGCTTTGTTAAGGGCAGATCATGCCTGTTAAACCTAGTGGAATTCTTCAAGACTGTCAGCAAAGCCCTGGATAAAGGCAAATCAGTACATACTGCCTATCTCAACTTGACCAAGGGCTTTGGCACACTCTCCCACTCAGGCATCTGTGAGAAACTCACCCAGCTGGGGATTAACCCATACATCATTAGACGGGTAGCCAAGTGGCTCACCAACAGAACTCATACAGTCATACTTGAGGATTCCATCTCTGCCAGCAGACTTGCTACCAGTGATGTTCCACAAGGGTCTGTGCTGGGCCTCCTACTGTCTGGAATCTATTTCTCAGAAATTCAGGTGATAACAGATGGCCTGTGGCTCACCAAGATTGCTGGTGACTGCAAACTGTGTGCAATCATTGAATTCTCAAACAATGTCAACATACTACTAAATGGGCTTGCATACATAAATGATTCCTGCCAAAGGCACATACTTATACTTTCAGCAAAGGAGAGGTACCTGCAAATTACACTATTAATAATACTTCCCTAAGTTCCAAGACAATGGTGAGAGATTTGGGAATGCAGGTTGATGGCACCACTTTAAATTTTAATTAATTAATAAGATGTTGATTGTATTACCTATATAAGATAGGTTATGAGTAACTGGTATGCATCTGATGACGTCAAGGATTTGGATTGACGAAAACGTTTTATTGCAATTTACTTACGTTAATAAAATTAGTGGTTGCGGTCTTCCCTTACTGATCTTTTGGTATTTTTGGCTTTTGTTACATCAGTAGAGCCTCCATTTTGTTTTGATGGCAACATCAGCTTTGATTATCATATGACCACAGTGGTAAGGAAAGCATTTTACGTTGCACACCTCATAAGTAAGGGCATAGCATCCAAGACTAAAGATGTTATCAATGCACTGTACATGTCCCTCATCAAACCAGTAATATAGTACAATACTCCCTTTTGCATGTACCTCACCAGACACCTGCAGCAGCTGGAGAGGCCTAAGAGATTTCTCACCAAGAAAATTCAGGAACTTCAACACATGACCTACATGGACAGGCTGAAGGCCCTGTCATTGTACTCTGCATCATATAGACTGCTGAGAGGTGACTTGTGGCTGGCCAACAGAGCACTCTCAAACCCTGTCTTAATGGAAATATTACACCTCTGCAAACCAAATGGGACTAGACTCACTCACTGTAAGGACCTTAACCTAGCCTGCAACATCAACAGGACATGTTGGAGAGACAGTCATGTTTCCCAGAGATTGCCACTGCTGTGGAACAAACTCCCATTTCACGTGATACTGAGCTAATCACAATACTATTTAAGCATAACTTGGACAATTGGATGAGAAATTGTAAAATTACCCCTGGAGTTTCACCTATGTCACTCTTAGACAGGGGCAACCAGTGCTGATTATGGATTTGCAAATATAGACTACATATCTTGGTCTATAAGGGAGCAATGGTACAACTTCACTAGGCTTGAAAAGACCCTAGGGCCATTAGCCTAGTCACCTCCTTATACTATAAAACTAGGGCCATTATGTTAGTAGCTTCATATGAACCTATGAAGCTATGAACCTGTGCAGGCCTGCCAACATCTTGTCTCACACATGTCCTACTGATGACATGTACTATAGGTTCAGCTGCAGTCTTGCAAATGTCAGACTCTCCTCACCATCAGTTTGGCTAGCTACATGTTTTCCTTTTCATAATGGTGTAGATTATTAATGGATTGCATCTGTCTTTGTCTGTGTTTCATAGATGCTAATTACAGCATAATCAGCTGAATTGCATGCTAATCAACCAATCCAACATGGTGGAGCTATTCAGCAAGCTATAAAGCATCCATGTAGACTCCATGATGTTTTTTCCTGCAGATGTCAAAACTTTTGGAGTACAGACATGGAACGTCTACACAGACAGAATGTTAGGGTCTGCTTCTTTAATCCATTTGTATGTGCTAGAGGCTGAAACAAATGCTGCTGCTGTTGCCAATAGGCCTAGGCCGAGAAGGAGAATAGTTTTTAGGTCATGTTTAACTTATCACAACCTACTATGATGTGTACCTGTAGAGTGCTACAGGGTAGACAGGGACACACTACAGGAACTCTGTGACCTCTGCCGCCCTCAACTCAGAGCTATAACCAACCGAGGGGGAACCTCACCCAGTGGAAAATAAGGTAAGTGCAGTCCTTAGAATCTTAGCTACAGATACCCTTCAGAGACCAACAGGGGACATGCTGGGGATGACACACGAATCAGCATTCAGGATCCTCCACCAATTCCTGGATGCTATGCTCCAACATGCCAGTGAGCACATATTTTTTTCCCTGTATCTCTAAGGAGAAGGCCAGAAATATGCAACAGTTCTACCGGGTAGCTCACTATGCTGAAGTACTAGGTGTCATAGATTGTACCACCTGAGGAACAGGGTAGGCTCTACATTAACAGAAAGGGTGACCACTCTCTCAACTGCCAAGTCATGTCTAATGCCAAGGGAATCTTCTTGAAAATGTGTTCTGATAACCCTGGCAGTTACCATGGCTCACATATTAGGCACACCTCCCAACTGTACCAGATGTTTGTTATGAGGGAATATCCCACAGGGTCATTTACTGAGGCTGAAGTCTATGTACTGGAACTGTGGCTGATGACACCCATCAAAAATAGACACACACCCACAGAAGAACACCATAATGAGGCACATGCTCAAACCAGAAATGTCATAGAGTGTGTTTGAGCTGCTGAAGTCACGGTTCTGTGCCTAGATACATCTGGGGGAGCCCTGCAGTACAATCCATGGACATGTACAATAATCTTCACAGTATGCGCCATGCTACACAACATAATACTGAGGAAACAGCTGCAGCAGGATCAGCAAGAGGAAGGGGCATACATCCCACCACCAATGCCAAGGTCAGCACAGTCACAGGGAGATGAGGAGTCAGAGGGGGAGCCACCAGCTGCTGTGGGTGTAGGCAGACATAGGCGTGCTCAGTATGCCCTTGCATTGACTAAGAGACAATGCATAGCACACTCACTCACTACCCAGAGGCCTAAAACCTTCCTCCTACTCACATACATATATTAACATTGATGCCAGGCAACTCATACTAACTTTACCTCCCCGTATATTGGCTGTGTACTGCTTGCATCAGACAGAGTCAGCCGTGAAGTAACACTGTGGCAACTGCTGCATTTACAAGGCAAGCCCTGACTCTGGAGTGTATTGTTTAATTATAGTATGGCATATCCTTGTATTTCATCACTTGGTACATTAAGCAAGTAAAAGGTGGGAGATTTGTACAGAAATTACCTTAACATGTGACAGCAGAAACTTAAGTTGACTTATATGTGTCCTTTAGTAAGTAGTAGGCCTCGGGCATCAAAGATTCACACAGTCATACCTCTCAAAAGTACTGATGATCACTGCATGCCCTCAGTTTAATGCCATATGTTTGTACTGGAATATCATTAAAGAGAGAAGTTAGAAAGTAATGATACATATTGCAGTTTCTGACTTCACAACCCTCACAAAATCAAACAACAGGCAGGATGCAAAACAAGGAGATTATCAAGAGCAACATATCCTTGTTTGTGTCACAGCAGTAGCTTACCTTTCTTTCACCTCCCCCTAAAGAACAGTCCCCCAAAAGAACAGTCCATTCTTGTTTGTGCCATAACAGCAACTCACCTTTGCTCACCCCAAAGAGCATTCTATACTTGTTTGTGCCATAACTGTAACTCAGCTTTGTATTCCCCCAAAAGAACATTGTATCCTTGTATGTGCCATAACAGTAACTCACATTTGCTCCTCCCCAAAAGAGGATTATATGCTTGTTTGTGCCATCCAACCTGCACTTCAGTTGTTGGCAAATGCATATCATATTATTCCCAGCTAATATCCTCACACATTTTAAGGCCAATGATATGGAATAGCTTACACACTGCACATGAGTCTTCTTTTGGCTTTTCCTGGTTAGGGGTCACCACAGTGGATCACTTGTGTGCTCATGATTGGCAGTGGAGTTTTATGGTGTCAAGTTGCCAGCACAGCACCCAACCTTCCATAGAAGGTACACACATGCATACACTCACATCTAGGGCCAATTTAGAGTGTCCAAACCACCTACAACATGTCTTTGGAATGTGGGAGGAAACCGGAGCACCTGGAGGAAACCCACGCGACCACAGGGAGGACATGCAGACGCCACACAGAAGGCACCCCAGCCGAGGATCGAACAGGAGAACCTCTTGCTATGAGGTGGCAATGCTAACCGCTGCACTACCGTGGCTGCCCTACACACTGCATGTGAGTACTGATCAGATAACTGATGAATGACCAAGAAACACAGAAAGGTAAGACAGAGCTTTGTATTTGCAAGCAATAATCATAATAAGTTTTGTGCTCATTAAGTGCACTACATCCACATATAATACATTTAATAAATGTACAAATAACAGTTTATGGTTTGATATCAGTGTACATTCTGTTGCAGTTGGCTGTGTGAGGAATGACTTCAGTTCTTTGTTGCAAAGCTGTTTGTGTGACAAAGAGGGAAAAGGCACCCATCCTGTTTTCTGAAGGTGCACTGGAGTGAGAGTTAAAATCCAGGCCTATGTAGAAATATCTCATGTGTACTAACATTTTCTACTGTGTATGTCATAGATTGTTTTTCCTCATTTTAAGTATTTCTCCCTTTTTACTGTATAAGTACAGAACCCAGAAAGTAGCCAGGCAAAAATAGAAACCGGGCGCATTTAGTCAATGCTATTGCCTGTGGCACCAGGTATTAAGTGTAGGGCTGGAATACAGATAGTCCTGGATTCCAGTACAGCATGTGCAACCTTTGTTTTACTGTTGTGATATTGCAGTTTATAGCAATGAACTGAAACATGAACAGCTGTTATTTCAACTATTTTGTGGCAACTAGTATTAGTGTAGGACTGTCATGCACATGGTTTTAGGTTCAAATGCAGCATATTCCATGCACCTTTACTGTTGTTCCACTTCCCATTATAGTCACTCACTTATAACACTCGACGTATTGTACATGATACTAATTATACTTCTGAGGGCTGATACACTATTATGTCAGTTATTTATTTATTTATGTATTATCACATTTATTATCAACTGTATGACTGTGACTATACTATGTACTATATTCCTGTAAGGAGATTTCTTCTGTCTGGACTGCCTTGACCTTCACATTTGTCAGTCACAAATACACAACTGCTTGTACATCAAATAACCTTAAAATTGCATTGCTTGCCACTGTTGTGCACCATTTACCATTGCGCACTGTGTTTGCACGATGGTGTGCTGTGTGCAACAATTTCAGTGTGCACACTCCCAGTAAAGGTGATAACTGGAATTCATGGGAAACCATCATTCTCCATTGCTCATGATCCATGATAGGGCTCAAAGATGGGGTTTGCAGGAGTCCAAGATTTTTGTTGGACTCCTAGTGAAACACCACAATGTCAGGCTGCTGCAGGGGGAGTATTCTGGGTTCCAGTATAAGTCAGAGGCTTAGGATAGTTTGTCCCGGGTTGTGACCAGTGTCACCATATCCCCCGCAGTGGTGAACATTGCAGGCAGCACTACAACCTCCAGATGAGGAAGAGGGGTACCTTTGATGCTTTGATTGAGGAATTTAGGATGGAGGACATCCCACATATGTGTAAGTATCAACTACTGAGAGTACTTGTATGGTTTAAAAGCTGAATATAGGCAAGACTGGTATCATACCGCTCAACTGTACAGATTTTCTCAGGATGTTTCACAGAATATTTTTGGTCCATTTTTCATAAAATTGTGATTTGCTGACAAATTATTGGCAAATCGTCAAGGACTGAAGTTAGAAAATAATGACAGACATTTGAGTTTCAGAGATCCTACACTTCCAAAAAATCATGCTAATGCAAAACCTGTTATTCTATCAACTTTCTAAGTTTGTAAGAGCAATATATAAAAATTGTCCCTATTTTTGGGTCATTGTCCCACTTTTATGTATGGCTTTGTCCAGAGTTCTTGCTCTAAGCGGTTGAGAGGTATGACTGGTATCCATAAAGGTATTCTGTTCTGCTGTGTTTTTTCCACAGCTGCCATGAAGAGGGGGTGCAATATTTGGACCCATGGTGCAAGACTGGTGAGGATGATGGAGGCATGAGGTGTGTATGCAGCAGAAGAGTAGTGTTATTGTAGCATTAAAAGTTAGAGATAGCTTGTTTGGTATTTTATGGAGTTGTATCAGATTGAGCATGCATATCTCAACTGCATACCTCCCAACTGTCCTGAATTACTCGTTTTTTACCGAGTTTTGGGGTCCAAATGAAAGGGTGCCACGATTCCCGAGTGGCACCCTTCATTTCCGATTTTTTTTGCTTTTGTTTTTTTTATTTTTTGAATTTTTGCGCTGTCAGAGCGATGTCATCATGCGCGTGATGACGTCAGCACCATCAGCACTACCAACCAGTCGGAATTGAGCTCAAGGAGCTCACGTCATCATTTCCGGCTAGCTATGAGCAGGCAGGAATTTAACAGCAGCAGCACTAATGGCAGTTTCTGTGCTTTGCTGCCGAGAAAGAAGAATGCTGGCTGGCTGGTTTTGTATATGCTGCCGAGGGAGGTGCTGGCTTTAGAGAATACTGTCGACTCCGAGGGAGGTGCTGGCTTTTGAGAATGCTGCCATTTTTGGACGGAAGAACGAGACTCGAGAGAGGGACTTTGAGAGGCGCTGGGCTGCTGGGCACTGCTAGCTTTTGAGAATGTAGTGTTTTCATTAGAGAGGGACTTTGAGAGGCGCTGGGCTGCTGGGCACTGCTAGCTTTTGAGAATGTAGTGTTTTCATTAGAGAGGGACTTTGAGAGGCGCTGGGCTGCTGGGCACTGCTAGCTTTTGAGATTGTAGTGTTTTCATTAGAGAGGGACTTTGAGAGGCGCTGGGCTGCTGGGCACTGCTAGCTTTTGAGAATGTAGTGTTTTCATTAGAGAGGGGCTTTGAGAGGCGCTGGGCTGCTGGGCACTGCTAGCTTTTGAGAATGTAGTGTTTTCATTAGAGAGGGACTTTGAGAGGCGCTGGACTGCTGGGCACTGCTAGCTTTTGAGAATGTAGTGTTTTCATTAGAGAGGGACTTTGAGAGGCGCTGGGCTGCTGGGCACTGCTAGCTTTTGAGAATGTAGTGTTTTCATTAGAGAGGGACTTTGAGAGGCGCTGGGCTGCTGGGCACTGCTAGCATTTGAGAATGTAGTGTTTTCATTAGAGAAGGACTTTGAGAGGCGCTGGGCTGCTGGGCACTGCTAGCTTTTGAGAATGTAGTGTTTTCATTAGAGAGGGACTTTGAGAGGTGCTGGGCTGCTGGGCACTGCTAGCTTTTGAGAATGTAGTGTTTTCATTAGAGAGGGACTTTGAGAGGCGCTGGGCTGCTGGGCACTGCTAGCTTTTGAGAATGTAGTGTTTTCATTAGAGAGGGACTTTGAGAGGCGCTGGGCTGCTGGGCACTGCTAGCTTTTGAGAATGTAGTGTTTTCATTAGAGAGGGACTTTGTGAGGCGCTGGGCTGCTGGGCACTGCTAGCTTTTGAGAATGTAGTGTTTTCATTAGAGAGGGACTTTGAGAGGCGCTGGGCTGCTGGGCACTGCTAGCTTTTGAGAATGTAGTGTTTTCATTAGAGAGGGACTTTGAGAGGCTGGGCTGCTGGGCACTGCTAGCTTTTGAGAATGTAGTGTTTTCATTAGAGAGGGACTTTGAGAGGCTGGGCTGCTGGGCACTGCTAGCTTTTGAGAATGTAGTGTTTTCATTAGAGAGGGACTTTGAGAGGCGCTGGGCTGCTGGGCACTGCTAGCTTTTGAGAATGTAGTGTTTTCATTAGAGAGGGACTTTGAGAGGCGCTGGGCTGCTGGGCACTGCTAGCTTTTGAGAATGTAGTGTTTTCATTAGAGAGGGACTTTGAGAGGCGCTGGGCTGCTGGGCACTGCTAGCTTTTGAGAATGTAGTGTTTTCATTAGAGAGGGACTTTGAGAGGCGCTGGGCTGCTGGGCACTGCTAGCTTTTGAGACTGTAGTGTTTTCATTAGAGAGGGACTTTGAGAGGCGCTGGGCTGCTGGGCACTGCTAGCTTTTGAGAATGTAGTGTTTTCATTAGAGAGGGACTTTGAGAGGCGCTGGGCTGCTGGGCACTGCTAGCTTTTGAGAATGTAGTGTTTTCATTAGAGAGGGACTTTGAGAGGCTCTGGGCTGCTGGGCACTGCTAGCTTTTGAGAATGTAGTGTTTTCATTAGAGAGGGACTTTGAGAGGCGCTGGGCTGCTGGGCACTGCTAGCTTTTGAGAATGTAGTGTTTTCATTAGAGAGGGACTTTGAGAGGCTGGGCTGCTGGGCACTGCTAGCTTTTGAGAATGTAGTGTTTTCATTAGAGAGGGACTTTGAGAGGCGCTGGGCTGCTGGGCACTGCTAGCTTTTGAGAATGTAGTGTTTTCATTAGAGAGGGACTTTGAGAGGCTGGGCTGCTGGGCACTGCTAGCTTTTGAGAATGTAGTGTTTTCATTAGAGAGGGACTTTGAGAGGCTGGGCTGCTGGGCACTGCTAGCTTTTGAGAATGTAGTGTTTTCATTAGAGAGGGACTTTGAGAGGCGCTGGGCTGCTGGGCACTGCTAGCTTTTGAGAATGTAGTGTTTTCATTAGAGAGGGACTTTGAGAGGCGCTGGGCTGCTGGGCACTGCTAGCTTTTGAGAATGTAGTGTTTTCATTAGAGAGGGACTTTGAGAGGCGCTGGGCTGCTGGGCACTGCTAGCTTTTGAGAATGTAGTGTTTTCATTAGAGAGGGACTTTGAGAGGCGCTGGGCTGCTGGGCACTGCTAGCTTTTGAGAATGTAGTGTTTTCATTAGAGAGGGACTTTGAGAGGCGCTGGGCTGCTGGGCACTGCTAGCTTTTGAGAATGTAGTGTTTTCATTAGAGAGGGACTTTGAGAGGCTGGGCTGCTGGGCACTGCTAGCTTTTGAGAATGTAGTGTTTTCATTAGAGAGGGACTTTGAGAGGCGCTGGGCTGCTGGGCACTGCTAGCTTTTGAGAATGTAGTGTTTTCATTAGAGAGGGACTTTGAGAGGCGCTGGGCTGCTTGGCACTGCTAGCTTTTGAGAATGTAGTGTTTTCATTAGAGAGGGACTTTGAGAGGCACTGGGCTGCTGGGCACTGCTAGCTTTTGAGAATGTAGTGTTTTCATTAGAGAGGGACTTTGAGAGGCGCTGGGCTGCTGGGCACTGCTAGCTTTTGAGAATGTAGTGTTTTCATTAGAGAGGGACTTTGAGAGGCGCTGGGCTGCTGGGCACTGCTAGCTTTTGAGAATGTAGTGTTTTCATTAGAGAGGGACTTTGAGAGGCGCTGGGCTGCTGGGCACTGCTAGCTTTTGAGAATGTAGTGTTTTCATTAGAGAGGGACTTTGAGAGGCGCTGGGCTGCTGGGCACTGCTAGCTTTTGAAAATGTAGTGTTTTCATTAGAGAGGGACTTTGAGAGGCGCTGGGCTGCTGGGCACTGCTAGCTTTTGAGAATGTAGTGTTTTCATTAGAGAGGGACTTTGAGAGGCTGGGCTGCTGGGCACTGCTAGCTTTTGAGACTGTAGTGTTTTCATTAGAGAGGGACTTTGAGAGGCGCTGGGCTGCTGGGCACTGCTAGCTTTTGAGAATGTAGTGTTTTCATTAGAGAGGGACTTTGAGAGGCGCTGGGCTGCTGGGCACTGCTAGCTTTTGAGAATGTAGTGTTTTCATTAGAGAGGGACTTTGAGAGGCGCTGGGCTGCTGGGCACTGCTAGCTTTTGAGAATGTAGTGTTTTCATTAGAGAGGGACTTTGAGAGGCGCTGGGCTGCTGGGCACTGCTAGCTTTTGAGAATGTAGTGTTTTCATTAGAGAGGGACTTTGAGAGGCTGGGCTGCTGGGCACTGCTAGCTTTTGAGAATGTAGTGTTTTCATTAGAGAGGGACTTTGAGAGGCGCTGGGCTGCTGGGCACTGCTAGCTTTTGAGAATGTAGTGTTTTCATTAGAGAGGGACTTTGAGAGGCTCTGGGCTGCTGGGCACTGCTAGCTTTTGAGAATGTAGTGTTTTCATTAGAGAGGGACTTTGAGAGGCTGGGCTGCTGGGCACTGCTAGCTTTTGAGAATGTAGTGTTTTCATTAGAGAGGGACTTTGAGAGGCTGGGCTGCTGGGCACTGCTAGCTTTTGAGAATGTAGTGTTTTCATTAGAGAGGGACTTTGAGAGGCGCTGGGCTGCTGGGCACTGCTAGCTTTTGAGAATGTAGTGTTTTCATTAGAGAGGGACTTTGAGAGGCGCTGGGCTGCTGGGCACTGCTAGCTTTTGAGAATGTAGTGTTTTCATTAGAGAGGGACTTTGAGAGGCGCTGGGCTGCTGGGCACTGCTAGCTTTTGAGAATGTAGTGTTTTCATTAGAGAGGGACTTTGAGAGGCGCTGGGCTGCTGGGCACTGCTAGCTTTTGAGAATGTAGTGTTTTCATTAGAGAGGGACATTGCTTTTGCTGCCATTTCCGGATGGAAGAACTGCTTGGCTGGCTTTGCTGCCGAGAGAGGGACTTTTGCTGAACTGCCGAGAAGAATGCTGCCGGACAGAAGAACTGCTGGCTTTGCTGCCTAGGTTAGGAACTTTTCCTTTTTGGTCAAGTAATTAGCAATAACAGAACATTGACAGCCTTGATGTTTGCCATAAGTGCATCATAGAATAAATCAAAATATAACTGAAAAGGCTAAATAACAACCTTTCCTAAATAACAAGTAAATTACCCAAAACAGTAAATGTGATATTTAAATGATATTTGTGACCTAATTCCTTTGCCTCATTTATTTTGTTGGCATAATACCCTTACAAACTCTGCAGATTGAAGATTTGTTTACTAAAATCATATGACTTTGTTATCGATCTGATAAGTGGCTGGCGGAGAAGAATCAAAGTATATGATTATCTACTGGTAATACCTTGCTAAATGAAAAAAAAAGAAGTGTGTGTGTGTGTGTGTGTGTGTGTCTGTGTGTGTGTGTGTGTGTGTGTGTGTGTGTGTGTGTGTGTGTGTGTGAATGCCCCCAATGTAACCTGGTGGCTAGAGGTATTTAGGCTCAAACCCTGTAAAGAATCTAAGGTCCCTAGCCACCACCATTTCTCAGCTTTGCCCAGATTTTTGTGATATGAGTTAAGAGCTATGGACAACAGAATTTTTATTCCCCCATTATTGGCTTTGTTTGTCCAGGATTTTTGTTCTAAGAGTTGAGAGCTATGGTGAGAGGTGAGAATGAATGTGTATTCCTCTATTATTGGCTTTGTTTGCCCAGGTTTTTTGTGCTAAGAGGTTGAGAGCTATGGTGAGAAGTGAGAAGTGAATTCACTAAATGATAGCCATTAAGTTTCAGTCTTCCTATTTTTTTCAAACTGGTGATTTAGCATAGTGGTATGTTGCACTGACTGTAGTGTATAGTGTTCTGGATTCAGGACTTGCCAGTAACATGCATGGTGGTAACACAACATTTTATTCTAGTAACTTTCCAAAATTATACAAGCAATGTTTAAAATGTGTCCCTGGTTTTTGACCTTTTGCCCCCCCCCCAAATTGCAAATAAGTGCAAGAAGCTGTGCAAGCTGCCTATGGCTTACACACTACTGTCATTCTGTTTATAGTTTGGGTGTGGAATTACACTTTTATGATGGAAATGTTCTGAATTGGGCAGTTTTGTAATTATTGGTTCATACATTTTCTTTGCCTACAGTACAGCCTACTGGAAAAATGTTCATTCAAGCAATAAATTTAAAATGTGCTCTGTCTAACAAGTGTTCTGTATTATACATGGAATATCGGCTGGGGTGTCTTCTGTGCAGAGTCTGTATGTCCTCCTTGTGGTTGTGGGTTTCCTCCGGTTGCTCCGGTTTCCTCCCACATCCCCAAAGACATGCTGCAAGTGGATTGGAAATGCTAAAATTGGCCCTAGACATGAGTGCATACATGTGTGTGCCTTCTGTGGAAGGTTGGGTGCCAGGCTGGCAACTCGATACAGTAAAACTCCACTGCCAATCATGAGCAGACAAGGTGATCCGCTGTGGTGAACCCTAACTGGGAAAAGCAGAAAGAGAGAAAATAACTTAATAAAGTCAGGAAGGTGTATCAAAGAAAAGAACACATATGTTTCTTGTTTTGTGTGCAAGGGGCCAATGATTTGAAAACAGCCCAAAGGTAATCTTTATTCACCACTGGCCAGATGCATTTTCTTTGGATGTGGTGGAGGTTTCAATGACTGGGAGTTTCAAGGGCAGAGAAGTTTTAATGCCAAGTCTATTTTCATTGTGAGACAGTATTACTTTATCAGATGTCTGTTAGTGTTTGTGCATTGATGTGCTGCAAAATGTAAAAATAAAATCCAAAAAAATCATTGTAGAAGTAAAGCAGTATGCACACATTTAGTGTTTATGGTAAATGGGGAGAAATAGCCAGGTATTGGGACATTGGAATGGCTGCAGGGGGGCCTCTGGTGCCATATTTTGGTTGTCTGTTGTTCAGTTTGTGTTCGAAAGTTGGTATCCCACAATTCCATTCGTGTGGGTGGGGTTATGTAACTACGTATGCAAATTAGATGTTAATCAGCATACAGATTTGTACCTATTTTTCATGGCCCTTGTCCAGATTTTTGATGTTTCCAGGTTGAGAGGTATGCTCAACTGTAAAAACAAGTATGCATGCATTAGACTGTAGCACAAACCAAGGGTACAATATTAGACTTTAGTCAGAGGTGGTAGGTTCAAATACCACACTTCCCAAGTATGCAGTACTGTTAATTCTTCAATTATGTGTAACTTAAATGTTTAAAGTAAAAGCTCTATACAAGTGGCACACAAGCCCTACTGTAAACTGTAACCTGGATAACTGAAACACACATATGTGCAATATATGCACATGTAAAGGAGTGCTTTCTGCAATCCATAGTATAGTATGCATCTGTTAGGAACTGCAAGTCTTAAAAGTAATAGTTATCTGTTAGGGAGTAGTAGTCTTAATAGTAAAGGTTAAGATAATAGAGTCAAATAATTGTATTAATTCATTGTATATTAGATATGAAGGTACTAATCTTATCTCTTTTTTTCTCTCACTCCAACCCTTATCTCTCTCTTTTTTTTTTGTTTGTTTTATACTATTAGGTGTCATCAAAACATGTCAATGTTGTCCATGTTTACCACATCACGAAATGCTCCACAGCACAGTGAGGTAGACTGCCCCACAGGATCCACCTGCTCCCAACTCCACCGGCCATGGCATTGGTGCCCAGCATGTCTAAGAGCCAACCTGGCAGCATCACCTCTGCTGCCCCTGCACTACCTGCCCCCTCAGGTAGTCCTGCCCTAGAGGATAATCCAGTGGTTTCCTCCAGGAGCAGTGGCAGAGGTGGTGAGTTTATCACCTGTGCTGAAGTTCCAGGGATGGTGCATAGGTTTGTGTGCTGCACTGTTGGTGCATGCCTATGCCACATGGAGGGCAGCTCTCCCTCATTTTACTTAGGGGCAGGAGGAGGAGAAGGAGACGTCAAGTGTTCCAGCCAGTGGTGGAGTGAGGTGACAGTGATGACAGTCCTGTGGTAAGGACTTGATTCTCACTGTCAACCAGCTTGATGTCCATGAGTCCTGGATGTCCCATCCTCACCCCATCCATGGTGCCCACCGACCTCTTGCATCCATCACCATCCCTGTGTCTTTTTTGTCTTGTTTGTCTGCAATTGTTTCTTCACCTACCTAATGTATCAGACCCAGACATATCTATGTCCCTTCCCCAACATTCCTCTCCTTAAAAAAAAAAAAACAAAACAAAAGGGCACCTGTCCAACAAAAAAAAAAAAAAAAAAAAAAAGAAGAAATAATCCCATATGTAGCTCTCCATTTTTCACATATGTCTTCTTGACACACTTGATTCAGTCCAATTGGTTGTGGTCACTCCTCTCTCTGGAGGTGACAGTCCAAATTCAGCTAATATTCTGCATATATTATCGTTTTTTACTGTTGAAGAAATGTATAGCTATGGTTCTTTCCTACCTTCCTCCTGCACATTCCTGTATTGTTTTCCATTTGTTCTTCCTCCTGCTTGCTTCCCATTTCACCACTGTCCTATCTTCCCCATTTCTTTTCTTTAATGCATTATTGAGCAATGGTGCACACCATGCACCAACCTGCCGCAATGGTAATACGAAAGTAATTAAAAGTGTTCAGTTCAGTTGTATTTGAACCCAGTACCATCTGGCCCCAAAAGGGAATATAACACTGCATTAACACCTGCTGCCACAGAGTCAGTTAAGTAGCAGGTGTATTCTACAGACTCAGTACTAGTTGTCATACTTTAGTCTCCTGTCATGGAATGCTTTGCAAACAAGGTAAGCACAGCCAGAACTTCCATTCATTCCTCCATTGCCCTTGATTATGCTAAGTGCTGCATTGCATAAACAATGGCCAAAAGGTAATAAAATAATAATAAAAAAACTGACAGAGAAACACAATTTGCACACAAATGAAGAGGAGGTTGAATGTTATGAAATAGAACTTGTGAAATGTGCACTGCTTATTGCACTTCCAAGCTTGACAGATGTAATACTTTATAAATATAACATGACACACCCACCTTATGTAAGAATTCACAGTTACCATCCATACTCTTTGTGGTGTGCCTGCACAATGTTTTCATCTGCTGCATGAAGCCAAGGGTTTGAGATTCAGCAATTCTAATGCATTCAGATCTCATTTGCATCTTCACTGTGCTGATAGCCCTGAATCTACACCAGAAGGCAACTGTATAGCTAGGGGAAACTGAAAGGGAGCTGAATTATGTATGTGTTGAACACAGAAGATGGGATATATCTGCACAGAGGAGTCATTATTTTTAGATGCTATACCTTTATTTTGTCAGCTACATATTGCATATGCTGACATGTAATTATGAATAGTCTGTTTAATGTTTTTATATTTATTTTGCTTAGCACACACTTTTACACTTTTATCTGTCTGCATTACTTACAAGTGTACTGTTCATTAGGGGGCAGGGGAGCAAAGCTGCATTTGTGTTATTGCGCAAACAAGGATTTATTTTGCTATTGTAACTCTCCTTTTGTTGCTTCCAGCCTACTGTCACATATTAAGGTCAGTTCTGTACAAACCTCACACATTTTACTTTTTATTCTGTCAGTGTAGACTCCTTTCTTTGGCTGTATTCAAAACATTTTGGAATTCATGGGGAACTCCAGCACAGAGCCTACATGGTTGCTCTCTAGTTGTTCAATAGCTCAAACATGTTGCCTTGGTTGGTTAGTATGCAATTCAGCAGCTTATGCAGTAATTAGCATGCCACAATGTTTACCTTGTTTGGACAGGGGTGAGCGCTGCCAAATGGTGATTACCGAATTTAAAAGTTTCTGTGCCTGTGTGCATGTCGCACCACAATGCAGACAGGGTGGAAAATGATCATGTTGGCTTTACTGAATCCCACAGTAAGTTTTTCTAAAGCAGTTTTTATGTTCTAAATATTTTTAAGTTATTTAGTTAAATCCTTTATTACATTTGTATCAAGCATTGGTCCTTCTCTAATCTCACTTTATGAAGTTTTTCTTGAATATTAAGTAATTATTTGTTCATAGGTTCATAGGTTCATAGGTTCATACTAGGCTATCTGCCCGAGGGCATTTACAAGCCTAGCCCATAGTTTTGTGGCTTACGCCACCCCTTTAGTATGGGGAACTATACCCATTATTTTGCTGTGCCTCTGTTGAGCAGTGACACTGAGGTAATCCCTGGTGTATATCTGTGATCTCCCATCCATTGGTCAAGATTTCTCTTGAACAAGGCCAGCGAGGTGCTCTGCCTCACATATACCAGGATTTTATTCCACAGCATAGGGAGTCTTTGGGTGATGAATCTATCCCTCCAGCACGTCCTATTAATAGCCGTGTTGAGGTTTAAGTCTCCCGCCCTTGTGGCTCTGACGGATCTAGATTTTTTGAGGTGAAGCATATTCATCAAATCTGGGTTTGACATGGCCTTGTATGTTAGGCAAAGGTCACCTCTGAGCAAGCGGTAAGCGACTGAATAGAGCTGGAGTTCCATTCCTTAATCTTGTTATTTGACCAATTCTTCATTTTATCACTAATATGCATCTTCAATGAGTCCCAAATTATAACTTTGTTAATATCAATATCATTAAAATTAAAGAATTCCTCAGTTTGTTTGATATGATAATATTTAAATTATTTAATTTGAGACATATATCCTGGTGTTCTATAAACAAATCAATAATTTCTATTATCCATTGTAATATTCATGCATAGAGCATTATGGTCTGACATAGGACATGATATAGTTTTAAAACTAACAATTTTATCAAATATACTTGTGTATAGAAATATTTTATCAATACATGTTTGCATGCCATATACATATAAACAGTGAGTGAAATATATGGAATCACTGTCAGCAACTGTTACCTCATCTTTAATATTATTATTATTCAGTAACCAGTTATTTATTACTTTTGCTACAGGGCCTTTTTTAAAATTCTCTTTTTTGCACTAGTGTCTTTATCTTCCATTATGCAATTGAAATATCCTGCTAATACAAGACCACCTATCTAT
Organism: Protopterus annectens; assembly: GCF_019279795.1. Lineage (NCBI taxonomy): Eukaryota > Metazoa > Chordata > Ceratodontiformes > Protopteridae > Protopterus > Protopterus annectens. The sequence goes on from NC_056727.1 coordinate 185,766,473, forward strand.
GCTTCTTGTAAAATGTCTAAATGGTTTCTTGCTACACGAATGCCTATACCTGGAATCCAATAAAACTTTGCTAATATAAATACTTTATTGTCATTTACAATATTTGCTGTAGCATACATACCTTTGGTGTCAGAAATAGCATGTATAATATTAAGCATTAACTATGTTTTTTTTACAAAGTATTACAGTGCTATTCCTTTTTTCCCCCAAAGCATGAGAATGCAGTAAGTCCATAACTTGTTTAACAAATCTATACTTTCTTCAGTCTTCTTTATTTGGTTTAAGATATTTTATTAGCGCATTCCTTTTGTTATTGCTATTTAATCCATTTATTTTAATATAAATGAATCTCATTGTATTGCATTTGTTGTGATATAAAGTGTTATTTAGAAGTTGTTAGTAGTAATCCTTCCTTTCTAGAACATAAAATATTATAATAAAAAGTTAATAAATAATCACAAACTATGTACATTTAATTCCTAGTAAGTACACACCAACTAACTATAGATACTAATGTTCCCATTTTGCAAATTGGAAGTAGACAGAAACTTCTGGCCTCTATCCTAAAAAAGATGAAAAATTCAAGAATTCTAAAGAAAGTTGCCACTGTAACAGACATAAAAACACAGTTACCTAAATTAAGTTTATTTCAGACCTGTTTTACAGATAAACAAAATAATTACAACTATTATTAAATTGTTATAATTAACAAATAAAGAATAATTATGTTAATATCTATTCCACAGTTATAAAACACTATTGGTAAGACATCATCTGTATTATATAGATTTCTTAAACTACAAGATGTCATAGCTGTATTATCAAATTATTCATTATTTCATTTAACAAAAATTTGATTAACACTTAATAGGTTACTATTAACTCTCACTTCATTTTAATAAAGTCCATCAACTTATGTGCCTAGTAGATGTTGCAATATAAATGAAGATTGTGAGGTAATATGAAATAATATTACATTACACCATTCCTTAAATAAAACTATTGTACTCTTGTTAGTATTGAACTAAAAACAGTAATGTGTTTGTCGCTGTCAACATCCTTTACTTCACTTAGTGAGACAGTCTAATGAATGACAAATACAGATTATGGTACAAACTGATTAAAATGATTAAATTGAAGTACTTCTTTAACTAGATTGATCCTAAGTATCTCATCCTGATTATATTGTATTGATATAACTTAAGTTAAATGTTTGACTCCATTCTGGTTTAATATATTCCACTGAAATATGGTCTCTCTCTCTCTCTCTCTCTCTATATATATATATATATATATTAACCATTAGTAAGTTCTACTAATAGAAATGATTTCTAAATTAAATTCACCCGAGAAATGTATGCTTTCATACTTCCAAATGTAAACTAACCACTGCATTACATAATATGATTGCTGATACTTTCTTAAACTGGAAAGTCATTATTATTTCTTTTGTCTCTCTTATACTGATAACTACTTATAGACTGCCCCCTTTCATTATTTCTTCTTTCCACATAGTAATTTCCTAGAGATGATGAGAAATGTATGAAATATTATATGTAGGAAAGTATGTGTTCAGATTTAGTAAAATATAAAAACATCTACCAGGTCAACAAACATGATAAGATTTGTGAAAATTACATTTCAGTGCTCGAGACAGCAAGAAAAAAATGTAAGTATTCTATTATAATTAACATAAATTCCATATTTTGTTGAGAACACCCACAACTAAATCTATTTCAGCTTACAGTATTTTAATTTATTATACATATCTACTACATTTTGTTCTCCATAGTGTATGTGCAAATTACAGTTTATCATTATAAACTTAGATACCCTAAATAATGTTGAGTGTGTCGTCCTTATATAAGCTATAAGATTTCATATAGTCAAACAATATGGAAACAATATTAAAACATTCAGAATTAGTCCAGTTTTCTAACTGCATAAATATGATTATAACTATAACCATAAGTGTACATCCGCCTCACTTTTTTCAGAAAATACACCCTTGTGGTTCATTACCAGCAAGATAAAAGGGTGAACTTTCAACTTTTACTTTCTTCGTTTCATAAAAGTACATCTTTCTAGTTTAAACAATAATGTAATTTCGAACTTGCTAATAGATGTCCAGTTAATATAATGAGAGTCATGAGATTAGGTTAAAGTAGAATTTATAATATCAAATCTCATATTTTCTTATCCAAACTTTGCTTATTCTGAAACATACTTAACACAATGATGTCATAACACCATGACATTTAAAACTGTTTTTTTTTTCTCTCAACAGGATAGCTAATAGTACTGGTGGAAAATTGTGGGTGTTCATAATGTTTACAAGTTGGATTTCTTCACATTTTTTTTTTAATTACTTCTTCACTCTCTCTAACTAGGTCACAAACTCAGTTTCAACCGTTGAGCAGTGAACATTGAATCATGCAGTAAAATACATATCATTTAACTATAATAGTTTACAGCATACAAAGCTGATATTATCCCAAAAAACACAACTAAATATTATATTATTTCCAGCCATGCAATAATAAATAGTTAATAAAAATATGCTTTAAAGTATTCTTTGAAACTCAAAGCATACAACAAATCTCTCATACATACCAACATGACTGCAGTAATAATAGTGGCAAAAGTAAAAAGGGAAGCAAACTTCACACATCCACATACTTCATCTGCTCTAATCCATTCAGAAATACAGTATACTAGTATATTACTTTCACTTTTGAAACTTGTCATAAAAATATTAATTCTATCTTATAGACTGTTAAAAACTATGGAGTCTAAGGGTATTATAGTTATTAAAATGTTTTAATAATAAATACTTATATGTCTAACAGATATGAATATTTTATTAAGTAGCCTTGCTATATGATGCATATATTTATTTTTCTGATACTTACATGAGATTATTTCTTCCATTTCAGTACTCATGGCTGCTTACAAGAGCATTAACAGTCAATGAGCTTTATATTAGGTTCAGGTAATATGCTTATGAAAATCCTTAATGTCCCTAAGAGTTTACTAATTTATTTTTGAGCTTTATGGATTTTGAAGTTGTCTTCCATGCATTAACATTAATTTGCCTTTTAAGTGAAGCAGCATTCCAATCCATATCTTCTGAAGGAGCTAATATCTTGTTTTCAGGAAGAAATATGATGCTTCCTCTGGGTATCAAAAATCCTAATGCCATCCGGGAGGTTAACTTTTATTTTTGCTTGAAAAGGAACAGTTGCCTTAAGACCTTTCTTCTTTCTTTATTTAACTAAAGCAAGTTTCCTTTTATTTATGAGTAAACATTATCAAATCAAATGACATTTTGTCCTGTTTTTGTAGGAGGATTTGTTCAAGCTGTTTTAAGTATTAAGTCCTTTCCCATACTTGATATGAATTTTACTGTAAATGAACGTGGGGGAGCATTTTATTTTGTAGCAGTGGAAACCAAAGATCTATGTGCCCTTTCTATACCAAAAGAAAGTGCTTCAGGTAATTTCAAAGATTTATGTAGCCACGTGGAAGGAAAGTTAATTATATTATCACCTTAATATTTTTCCGGTATTCCATATATTCTTATATTGTTTCTTCTGAGTCTATTTTCCAGATCATCTACTTTTTCATTAAGCCAGGTATTCTGCTTTAAAATGAATTGTTTGTTTTTCACTTTCTAATATTCTGCTCTAATGGTCATTTAATGCTTCTTCCATTCTTGTAATTTGTTTGCCCTGCATTTTAATTAAATATTCCATATGTTCCATTTGGCTTTTACATTCTTCCTTGAATTTATCTATTTTAGAATATAAATTGTCCATTTTAAAGGATATATCATGCATGATCTGTAACAAAGACTGCTTCTATTTTTTAACAAAAGATTAATCCTATGTGCTTACCTTTGAGTAACTCATCTTCAGGTCTTTTAACCTTGTAATCTTTAATTGAAGTTTCTGACTGGAATTTATTTATTTCTGTGGTGAATTTTATATCCTTAGTTTCAGTGTGAGTTCAAGAATATATTTTTGTGAAAAATACCTCATAAACTTAACTTTTTCCTTTGAGTTTTAGCCAAAAATAATTTAAAGCTACAGAGCTTCTTGCAGATGCTGCTTTCAGTGAGACATCTTGACCACATCCTCTTCCCTTGCTAATTCTTCATATCCACGTTTATTCTTCTGCTCTTCCTTACTTGGTTCTGATATGTTTGGCTCTGAGTATTGTATAATCTCCATAGTTACTGTATTATAGTCTTTATTCTGCTCTGTGCTTCCTTTTTTTTTTATAGTGCCCAGGTCATGGAATACTTACCCTTTTTGCATTCTGACAAATAATGTGGGTACATTAGCACTTTGTGCTTTGTATCTCATTTTTGTCATATGATTCTCATTATTCATAAGTACATCATCCTCTTTTCTTACATGCATTGCTTATATATGCATATATCCTCCATGGCCACAAATACTGTAGTGTTTTGGCTGATCAGCATTTCTTATTATTACCTTGTCACCCAAGAAATGGATCATCCATGGGATTCAGAAAGGCTTGGAGTGATACAGAAGCCCTAACTTGGAAGGTTTCCTCATGACGCTTTCCAATTACACACCACTCCACTGCTGAGGTTTTAACCTCACAAGGGCCTCAGCACATAGAGCAGCCTAAAGGGCAAAGTTGCACACTGAAGCAGCAGTCAGGTGCTAATGCTAATTAGCCATGTGTTCTCCCCTGAAAATGGCCATGGCTACCAATTTGCTCTGAATCACTTGTCTGAGTAAAATCTTACTGTTGAAGGAAGAGCATGGCCAGTGTCACAACATGGCAGTCACTCATTCATTCCTATGAAGTATTTACAGTGCAGTAAGTTCAAGAAAGATGTGGAGATGGAGGGTGCTAGTGTGATTATATGTGGGTGAATGTATGTGTACATGTCTGTAGGGACATGAATGAGGCTGCAAGAATATATGTGTGTGTATCTGTCTGTCTGCCTGAAGGTTGCTGGGGGGTAGTGGTGGTGGTGGTGGTAGGGAATCGAGAGTCTGGATGCATGTATGTACTGGTTTGTGCATGTGAATGTATGGATGAATGTTTCTGTGAGTGTGATTGAGTGTGTGGGGGTTTGTTTGTTGATCAGTATGTGTTTGAATGTCTATGAGTCTGTGCATGTCTGTGTTTGTTTATATGCTTTTATGGTGGTGCCTTTCCTAATGTGATGCCTAGGCCACTAGGGATAACACTAGTGGGATCAGTTCTGACTGCATTACTTCTTGCGTTAGAGACATGGCAATAAGCTGATAATGAGATCTTTCTCATTGCGGCCTTATCTGTCTTTGAATCACATTATCTCAAAATAACACTAATTGACCAACTGGTGTTCAGCAATCAGCATGAGCGGTGAGAATTATATTAAATCCTAAGTCATATTTAGAATGCACTGCATATTATTACCTTGTATGTATATTAACATATTCCATTTTATCTACTTGTCCAAACTTAATTTTTATCATTTATTTCCTTGTTCTACCTAGAATATTATGGTAATTGGATAACACAGTCTTAATTAGTTCAGCATGTGATGATTAATTTCTTAGAAAGATCTTCCACTTAAAATCAATATATATATATATATATATATATATATATATATATATATATATATATATATATACATACTGAAAAGTCACACCATGTAGCTGCATGCTTTTTCACTTTGCAGTTTCTGGAAATCTAATTAGGCAGGCCTCATATTCAACATTTATACCTTTCAGTCGGACACTCAAGAGCATAATAACAGTTTGCCAAAAGGTATACTTGCCAGGAGGTATAACCTGCATTTTCAAATACCTGAAACACAGAACATTTCTGCACATCTCATACCAGCTTCATGAAACTTCTCATTTCATTACTGAGGCACAGGAAGGGACTGAAGACACTGTCTTTGTAATTCTTTCATCTCCATGAATTGATGTTTTTTTCTGCTATGATGGACGACTTACAACAGCTGTGTCATTCTGTGAGCCACTTCAGGGATTTCTTCAGCTGCTGTCATCATAATAGTCTTCCAAGCAGACTCTGGGGATTCTTGTTATGAATCAGTCACAGAACTCCACTCCAGCAGTTTCATCTGAGCAGACTCTAGGGATTCTAGTTAGGAATCAGTCACTGAACTCCACTCCGGCAGTTTTATCTGATAAAGGCTTCAATGTTTCTTGCAAAGTAATTTAAAATACTCCTTCATTTCATATAAAGACTATCTTTGACTATATTTTGTTTTTGCTGCCACTTTTGTAAGAAAGAAATAAGGCTGGTTTTAATGTGCTTCTTGACTCACCTGTTGTACAACTGAAAGCCACCATTACTCATCCCTATAACTGGAAAAGAGTATAAGGAATTTGTGCAGGGTGCTGCCCTAACTACCTCTAATCAGTATGAATGGCTACTGAGACTAAACCGGTTAAGAAAACTGAATAACAAACAAACAAATAAACAAGCAAACAAAAATAAATAGGTAAGTAATAAACAAAAACAAATAACTAAATACCTATGTTATATAATATGCATATGACAGGCTACATTAAGGGCATTGTTCAGTCAGTGCAATAAAAGAGAATTATTATTTTTTGTCCCCCACCACTTTCACATCAGTTTTAGTGACCCAGTTTCAAGTGCTCCACGTCCATGCAGTGTACACCTTCTAGTTTACCTCCCAGATTTATTGCAGAAATGCTAGGGCTGGATGTGGGTCCTAAGGGCATCCCAAGGGCTCAGTCATCTTTGCTTCCATCCATTTTTTGTACATGACCTACCCACTTCCTCATCGACCATATCCAAGGGCAACTCCCCCTCTATGAACCATGCCTCTCCTTAGGGAACATCATCAACGAATGCCATCCCACCCAAGATGAGAACCCCCATCCTTCCCTGCCACAAGCTGCTAACTGAACCAGGGTCAGCTGGGCTGTAGTCAGGTCTTTATCTCTCTATGCCACTGGAGCAGAATAAAAAATAATTATTTTACCAAAAATCAAAAGTAAGTAGTCTAAATAAAGACAATTTTATTTAAACAATGCAGCATGATAATTATTTTATGAACAACTTTCTGATGCAAAACTAGGTAAAGTAACAACTTATAGGCAAAATGATAACTCTGTGGCTGCATGCTCCATGATTAGAATCTTATTGGTTTATAGAATAGATATTAATGCCCAAGGGATTAATATTTTTTATATAGTAGTTAAGCCTTATATAAATGTTTAAGTGGCCCTGCAGCTCATTTTGAAATGTGTGAAGTTCCCGTCATTCCTAATTTGTTGTGGTAACAAATTCAGTGTAGAAGAGGCAATCCTACTAAAGAAATGTTCCCAACTACCATTCGGAAGGGGCCACCTGAGTATTTAATTTTAGGGCCCCCTGAAAGTGAGTACTGACTGTATAATATGCATCTGTGGATTCAAGCTTCTAATCTAGTTGGTTGAGGTTAATCAAGATACGTTGAGTTAGACATGAGAAAAACAATTAATATCATGGTGCACACAGTAAAAGGGAAATAAATCTGCAAAAATGTATTTAGGGTAGTCTGAAGGTTATTCGTGTTCTTGAGAAATTTAGAGTAGTGAGAGGTAATGTATGTTTAAACTTAGGTATTAAGAGAACTGGCCTCAGTGGCTTTCTTGGTTTCAAAGAGGAAGAAGTTTGTAGCTTTATAAATTCATTTAAGTTGTCTTAGAATAGCATCAGTATACATTTCCACATGAAATTTGAATAAAAGAGTTAGGTTTAGGCAAGCTCATAATTATTTTTATTGTTTTATTAAATCTGTTATGTTATTGTCTATGTCCATTATTTTATGGGTATCTACCTCACTTGGTCTTTTGAGGGTTCCAAATATCTTGGAATTGATGTTCATAAGAGTGAGAAGTAGTTTGTTACTAAGGAACAAGTGAAATACTTTAGTATAGCCTTTCTGAAGTTCTTTTGCACTTTTGAACAGATTTTAGTACCTCTCAAGAGGGTGAACACTGGCTCTGACTGTGATACTGTGGTTGCTATTCCTTGCATGGCTCCTATCATGCACACCACAAATCTTGTCATTCATAATGGTAAGTGCAGCCATGTAGTACCACCTTTTTATACATCTTTGAATTAGTCCACCATTTTGAATTCTTTCATTTCCATATTCTGTGGGACTCATTTGCATGGGGTTCCTTAGTTAGATGTTATGCACTCATTAGCATGTTCTATATACTATGCTATTTTGACTATTGTCTAGGCATGCAATCTATGTCTTAACAATCATACACACCCTTCACAGGAATCTAACTACCCGTGCAATTTTACACTGTACACCGCTAGCCATCTATGAATCCTAGTCATTATCTGAATGCAATATGTGAGATTCCTTGAAAAGTATTATAGAGATTAAAAAATAACTGAACTGAAATACAGATTTACTGTCATTTGGAAAGGAAGAATGCTCAGGTTTAGCATTTTTAATTAAAGAAGGAAGTAATATCAAGATGACAGACATTAAGCATGAGATGCCATGGACAGTGGTACATTTACATTTGTTCACAGGCTCTTATTAAGTTTACTACCAAGTAAACCATCAAGAAGCTCATCTATATCATCCTGTGCTGATGATAGGCTGACAAAGTCCCCCACTGAGTATATTTTCCTCACGTATTCCAAGTAAAAAATTGTGATCACCTATCTGGTAATCCAGACTGTGTTTAAAGGTTGCTTAATATGTACAGGAAGCTTATTCCACAAATGAAGGAAAATGTTGGTTTAGGTACCTCTAGTGACACATTGATGTGGTAGGACAGGATTAGGTCTCTAGAGCAGGCATTTGCTTTACCACTGGAGGAGTTCCAAGAGTGCTTGGTCATTCATACCATGAAAGGCTATACAGAGATCATCTGTCAGGAGTCTATATGACACTGGGTAGAGGGACAGGGATTTTTATTTATCTGAATTGGTAAGGGTACTAAGACCTGTGATCTTTTTGGTAAGGAAACATTGTGGTTTCTTGAACTGGTTTGGGTGCTTAGTGAGGTACATGCCAAAGGGGGTACTGTATTCACTTATAAACTTGATAAGGAGAGAAATACATTGGACTGTAATTTCTTTGGTTCTCTGCAGAGGTACCATGAAGGATAAGTTATACAATCTAGATGGAATTTCTAACTAACACAGAGATGTGGTGATCAAAGGGGAGTCTGTTATCAGCAAAGATACCCAAGCCTCTGATTGCTGTATCCGATTAAGTGGAACATTATTTATATGGTAAGCAAAAGTAATGCTAAATTTACCGAAAGAAACTATATATACCTACAGAGTCACAAGTATAGGATTCACCACATATATTCAACTATAAATGTAGTAGACAGGCAAAAGCAGTTTTAAGCTTGTAAAATACATTTATTACTAAAAGATGATGCATTTTGGTTAGGAGATTTTAAATGTCTTTTTTTAGACAAGAAACATCTTTATTAATTTATCACTTATGACATAGGCAATAATACATTTACATAAATGAAAACAAACAGTATTGATACAATCTTAGTTGCAAGCATTATACATCACAAACCATATTGACATAATTCTAGTTTCAGACATTATACATCACTTATAATCTACCCAATCATGGTCAGTCAAACATTACATAACTCATTCAAATCCTGCTTCTTTTAAATCCCATTCATCCCCTGTACGTATTGTTCCCACAATTCTATTTTTCCTATGTAATTTGCTCCTACCCTTTTCTAAAGATCCCAATTACAGTTGCTTTATCTCTCTTACTATATTCACTATTTCTAGTATAGTTGGTTTAGACTTTGAATTCCATTTTCTAGTAATTGCTTTTTTGCAACCACCATAGTTAGACTCAGCAAGCCCTTACTATATCTAGGCAATTCTGATTCTCTATCATAGCTCAGACAAATCGTTTCCCTAGTTACATCATTTTGCTCACCCAGTATCTCTGACAGAGTAGTCTGCATGGAATCCTTAAAGTCTGCCAACTCATTACACTCCTGGAAAATATATTCCCAAATGTCTCTTTCTTCCTCATCACACCTCCAGCATTTACTGTTTATTGAAGGAAAAATTCTCTGGTCTACATGGGGTATAAAAACATCTATGTAAGCATTTCCAAACAAAAATCCTAAATCTTCTAGACTTTTTTTTACATATTTGGGAGACATACACATACCTCCAATTGTTTCTTTGTGAATTGGTTATTCAGTCTCTCTTCCCAATCCTTTCTAACCTCCTCTGATTGAGTCTTATAGTTATCATTCAATATTTTATAAGCTCTACTAATTGTTCCTTTTTTAACAGCAGCTTCTGTTCTAGATTTTTCTAAAAACTCTACCAGTGCTGGTCTTTCATTTCAGACTCCCCCTACTTCTTTCTCTTTGCCAATACTATGATATCAATCCTCAATAAGGAAGGCAATCTTTAATCTGCAGCCCAAATAAATTATTGGCGTCTTCCATTTTATTACCTTTCCCTCTGTAGTGTTCTGATATAAATTCCAGCCCCTCTTGCCTATTGTCTATATCCCTAATTTCAGTTTCCCTATCAACAGAATCTCCCTTCTCCATTCCCGTGTTGGCTTAGTTCTTAGAATACTTTCTGCTACTTTAGAAATATAATATTCTGTATGGTTATTGTTATTTTCCTTAAAGGCCTGCATCAAAATCCATGTCTCTCCTTGTTTCTTAAGCTTCGCCCCTCTTTCATCATCCCATTCCACTTTGAAATACAGGTTTCTGCTTGTGCTATGTACAGGAGCCTTAACTGTGTAGCTCTGAAATACCCCTTCAAATTGAGTAATACCAATCTGCGTTCTTCTTTTGGAAGAATCAGCTTATCCCACTTGACTCTTGCTGTCTTCCCCTCCCAGATAAGATCCTTCAGCTCTTTCTTAATTGCTATCCACAACTTCTCCTCTGGTTGAAAAAAATTATGCCTGACGTGTATTAGACTAAAGGGGTTAAAAGCATTTTAACTGCTTGTATCTTGCTATCTATATCCATATACTAGAGCTTCCAATTTCTCAGTTTTTATATTATCTTTTGTTTAGTCTCTTCCCACATATCCTTAGCTGCCACACCGGAATCATTTTCAATCCATACTCCTAAATACTTTCTTTTATCATGTTCTCATAAATATAGATATTGCTGAACCAATTAGTGTGTGGGTACATAATTTACCACTACTGGTCTTTTTTTTTTTAGCTTCATTAATTTTGATCCTGAAAAGATATGAAACTGTCTCAAAATGTTCCAAAAACTATAATGTCCTTTTCTTGTTTTATTAGGTATAAAATAATACCATCTGTAAATAGAGTCAGCTTTTCTTGACTACCATACCGACTATATCCTGAGTCCCTAATTTTCTTTGTCAGTGGTTCTAAATATAATGCACATAACAAAGGGGAAAGAGGACACACGTGTTTGGTTCCTCTGCTCAAGCAGAAATTATCAGAGAGGAACACACCTACTTTAATTTTCACCTCTGATCCTTCATACATCCTCCTAATCAACTGTGTAATATTATCAAGGAGTGCAAATGCTTCCAATGCCCTGGTCATAAAGTCCCAGCTTACTCTGTCAGATGCTTTCTCTGCATCAAGACTCACCAGCAACAGTGGTATCTTACATTCTGCTTTCCTCTGGATCATCAATGTTCTGTTAATGCTGCCAAATGTTTGTCCCCTCTCCGCAAAACCACATTGATCCATATCTATCAATTTTGGAATCACATTTTCTGTCTTTTAGCCATTATAGAAATAAACATGTTATAATCATGGTTTAGTATTGAAATGGGCCTGTATGAAGCTGGATCTGATGGATCTTTACCCTCTTTAATTATTACAGCTACCACCACTTTCTTCTAGGATGGTCATACTTTTTCTCCTCTTCAAATATTGTTAAACAAAACCTTACAGATCTTTATCAGTTTTTTCTCTCCTAGATTCTAAATTTCCACAGGAATACCATCTATTCCTGGGGACTTTCCTGTGGATTGGTTATACATCACCGTCTTTATCTCATCTCCGCCTAGCCTAAAGGTTAGTAATTGAACCTCCTCTACCTCTAACCTTGGCATATTTAATTCTTCCATAAACATTTCCATTTGTACTTTTTCTTGATTTCCATATTTCTCTGCTTTATACAGACCTTCACAGAATTTCTGAAATATTTGTAATACCTCTACAGGATCTCTGGTTATCTTCCTTGTTATAGGCTCCCTAAGCTTGGTGACAGCTCGTTCTACTTTTTGTTGCCTGAGTTGTTGTGTTAAAAGTTGTTGTGCTCTAGAGTTATTATCAAAAAAACAGTTGCTTAACAGCAAGCTTTCTAAACTCATGGAAATTATTGAGGTAGTCTCTTATGTTCTGGTTGTCTTTCTACAGTTGATCCTCTTCTTTTTCTGTGAGAGTCCCACTCTTCTGCATTACTTTAACATTTCTCAGTCCCTCTAAATAATTATTGCTACTTTTTAACCATATCTCCCTTTCTTTTATTTCTACCCTATTTTTAAACTCAACTTTAATTTTATCCCACTCACTAACTATGTATTCAGAAGAAATTTCTATCTTCTCTAATAGCTCCTGAATAATTTCCACTATCCATTCCTTAAATTCATCTCTTTTCAAAAGATAGGTGGGTTTTATTTCATTACTCTGTGTTTTCATTTTAGTTATTACTGGCACATGATCTGAAATAGTTATCGGGTAGGTATCAAGACCTTCAATTAAATGCACATGTTTCTGTGAAATGTAAAAATACCCCCCAAAAATGAATGAATATAATTTATAAACATATAATAAAGTATTAAAAAACTTATAAATTCAAACTTTATATGATAAAAGTTTTAAAATACTAGAAATTGAAACATGTTCATTTAAACCCGGTGGCATGCAACCATTTAACTTTAGTTGCCACAGAGCTTCTTTATGCTCAATCATATCAGACCAAGGACCACATAAAGGATTTTTACACACTGAATCAATCCTGAAAAATACAAATTCATGTTCAGGGTGATTAGCCACATGTTTGTGCAAGGAATTGTTGGACTGTTTATTTTTTATATCATATAGATGTTCATAAATACGTTCTTTAAATTTACGCTTTGAACATGTTTATAAATTATATTCATTTTTTGGGGGGTATTTTTATATATTGTATGTTTAAATACAGATACATTTCATGGTCGTTCATTCATTGGGGATTAATGTCAAGTGACTTCAGCTAGAGGGGTATTTAAAACTGCTTTTGAGAGTTTTTAATGGATTCTGAAGAAATCTTTGAATGATCTTGATAAAAGTGCTTAATCCTTACAGTAAATTTGTGTTGGTGTGACAGCATGGGTGCCGGAAACATACAGAGAGGAGAGGAGGGGTGCCCCCCCCCCACTTGTGCAGCACTTGCGACCATCCCAACTTGTCATCACATGCGCAATGACTAACTCGCCATCATGTGTGCAATGACCATGCACTTGTTTGAACAGTTTAACTGCAGAACTGGGGATTTTACTTTTAGCGCATGCTTGTTTGAACAGTTTAACTGCAGTTTTGCTGCAGAGCTGGGGATTTTACCTTTAACTGCAGTCTCGGATCTCTTTCAGAGCTGGGGATAATGGCTGTTTGGGATTTCTTAGTTAGTTTTGCTGTTCAGGAGGATTTCTTCATTGCAGAGCTGGGGATACAGATTTAACTGCAGCCTCGGAGCTTTTGTTTAACTGCAGGATAACGGCCAGACATTCAGTTGCAGATTAAGGTATGCAGAGCTAAGGTACTGTCTTCAGAGGTGTGTGTGTGTGTGTGTGTGTGTGTGTGTGTGTGTGTATGTGTGTGTGTGTGTGTGTGTGTGTGTGTGTGTGTGTATGTGTGTGTGTGTGTGAAAATGCCCCCAACAGGATACCTTGGGTGCAGGTACAAATAGCCTAAAGTCCCTACCCACCATCACTTGTAAATTTATGCCTCACAATTTTGTTCTGTTCCTCATTAAATCTCTGTTTTTTCAGGAGCAGTAAAACATAACCTTTTATGCTAGCAATTTTATAAGATCAGTATTTGAAATGTGTCCCTATTTTGGGGCTGTATTCCCCCATTATTGGCTTTGTTCTGTATTTTTGTGCTAAGAGGTTGAGAGCTATGGTGATAAGTAAGAACTGAATTCACTAAATGATAGCCATTTAAGTTTGTCTTCCTGCCTTTCAGGAAACTGATTTAGCTTAGTGGTATGTTGCTCTGACTATAATCCACAGGGTTCTGGGTTCAAGACTCGGCAGTGAAATGTACAGTGGTAACACAACATTTTATGCAGCATCTTTCCAAAATTATACAAGCAATGTTTAAAATGTGTTCCTGGTGTTTGGCCTTTTGCCCCCCCCCCCCAATTGAAAACTTACACTACTGTGATTCTGTATTTGTGTATATATATATATATATATATATATATATATATATATATATATGTGTGTGTGTGTGTGTGTGTGTGTGTGTATAATATATATTGTGTGTAGAAGTAGACTGTTATCATGAAAATGTTCTGAATAGGGCAGTTTTGTCATTATTGGTGCATGCATTTTGCTTCATTGCCTACTGGAAAAATGTTCAAACAATACATTTAAAATGCACTCTAAACTTACATCTAACAGGTGTGCTGTATTATACAAGGAATATAATTTGATAAAGTCAGGAAGGTGTATCAAAGAATGCATATATATTTCTTGTTTTGTGCGCAAGGGACCTCTGATTTGAAAACAGCCCAAAGTTAATCTTTATCCACCACTGGCCAGCTGCATTTTCTTTGGATGTGGTGTGGGTTTTAATGCTGTTTCAATAAATGTGAGTTTTAAGGGCAGAGAAGTTTTAATGCCAAGTCTATTTTCATTGTGATACAGTATTGCTTTGTTTAGCAGATATCTGTTAGTGTTTGTGCATTGTGTTATAAAATGTAAAAAAATAACATCCAAATAATCATTGTACAAGTAAAGCAGTATGCACATATTAGTATTTATGGTAAATGGGGTGAAATAGCCAGGTGATGGGACATTGGAATGGCTGCAGGGGGACTCTGGTGCTATATTTTGGTTCTGTTCTTCAGTTTGCGTTTGAAAGTTGGTATCCCACAATTCCTTTGGAGTGGGTGGGGTTGTGTAATTATGTAAGCAAATTTTGCACTAATCAGCGTACAGATTTGTACCTATTTTTCATGGGCCTGAATGTTGTGGAGAGATGGATATATACCACAGAGGCTACCACTGTTCCAGACCAAACTATCAAAATAAAACAAAACTCACCCATCCATATTCAAATGCAACTTGGATTTAAGGATGGGCAATAGAAAATGTACTCCACGATTGCCCCTCATGCCACAAATGGATAGAGGCAGTTCCTAAATGCTGCATCCCTTATATAGGTCCCCTCGAATTATCTATGGAATGATCAGAGTTATTCTCACTAGGGCTAATATACAATTATCAACCATGGGATAGATAAGACCAATCAGAAATTGTTAATTCAAGAATCAAGCACCAAAAGGGAATTGGCTAAGCTTAAAAAGTCCTCCAAGAGAACCTATGTTGTGGTAGTAAATAGTTATAAAAAAATTGCCCTTTTTAGAATACTATGTGCCCCTCTCACCTCCACCCCCTGTCTTCAACAGCTTCTGGCGTCTCAGAGTGACAGTGCTTTCCAGTGCTTTGTTTTTTTGTTTTGTGTTTGGTTAATAGTTCAGAGTTTTTGTGTATGGAATCATGTCTTTGTCGGAGCCACTTGCTAGTGCTGTTTCATGTCCAGCTGTTAAATTTGAAGAGTTAAACCAGAGTGTCTGTATGTTAACACAGCTTGTTCAACAGTTAATGGGGCATATGACCAGTCCCCAGGTCCTTCCGCAGTGTAATATGGATTTCAGCTATACTCCCCTTTTTTAAGGCCTCCGTTGCCATCAGATCACATTGGTGGGAATGAGAATTTAGTTTCTGCCCCTCCCATGAATATCACTCTTAATTCTTGGTTACATATGAATTTGGATTTCAACTATCAATGTACTGGCACAGGTACCTTTCAGCAATCACTTTCCAGTTTAGAGGATATTCTTTTGTGGTGTTGTAAGCCACAAGTATACAATGCCTATCTTTCTGAATGTATTAACACTGAGAAAATTCTGAAGGGTCTTTGGAATTGGAAATGCCCCAATGGTCTAGTGTCTAATTCCTCGCTGCATTTAGAACTGGTGGAATTGTTCAACAAACAGGAGGTGGAACTGTTAAGAGTACTGAGGAAGCACAACCAAATTGCCATTAACCAGTTTATGAAAGAGGCTGATAATTTGGATCAGACAATTAAGAAAGACCTAATCTTTACAGTACATAGTGATCAATATTTTGGTTTGTTTGGTAGAACTGATAAAATAGTAGGTGAAATTCAAAAGAAGAAAGACAAGAAACTCGAAAGAGACCACCATGAATACCAGGAAGGCAGAGTCTGTCCTAAACCAATAGGCTCTCAGGTGAGGCAGGGCTTGGAATTGCATGAGGAAACCAATATTGTGAATCGTACAGATGAACAAGACACTCACAATGCAATCCCTTTAAAATAGGGCCCTCTCAGGAGATCCAAAAAGATAAAGAATCAAAGGGACCATCCAAATTCAACACACCTAACCAATTTCCAGCTGCAGAGCAATCAATTCAACCCTCAAAACCAAGCAAGCAGTCCAGAGGCCAGAACAAATGGTGTTCATACAACAACAGGAGGCAGAGATGTTAATCAGTGACGGCTTGGTAGTGGACTTATCCCTGGATTCTGATCAAGTTACTGGAGTCATTTGTAATGAATCAGGTGATTTTAAAATTTACAATTTCACTTCTAACTGTTATAGTAAAGCCCTCACTGAATTGCTTAGTAAAGGGCAAACTTTTGTACTCAGCATGCATTTTAAAATCCAGGACCTGTTACTTGATTTAAAGTTATTTCTTAGAAAATTAAACTTTAAATTACTGTTTAAGAATACCAACATTGTTCATGAAATTAATGTTTTATGGAGAAGCAGTGTGTTTAACCCACTGCTGGCTTTACCTTTTATCATTTTTGAAAAATTGAGTGATTTTGATTTTAGAGATTTTGTAGAACATCATGAAAGAGGGTCCTCTTTCAGTAATCTTAATTAAGCTGAGACAAAAGTTTTAAGAGATTGGTGCATGACAGGAACATCAGGATTATGAAACCCGATAAGGGAGGGGGCATTGTAATTATGACTAAGGCTGATTAGCTTAGTAGAATGTATACTCATTTGTTGATGAGGAATTTTATGAAGATACCTCTGTAAGATTATGCTCAACAAGATTTTAAGGTTGAAATTAACTTTGCTACAAATATGCAACATAAATAAGAAATAAGATAAAGCTTGCTTAAATGCAGAAACAGAGTTTAGTAATATGTGATCAGCATCCATACTAAATGACTGTGGCTTAACAAAATAAGAAAGCTGACTTCTTACAGACTTGGCAAGAATGTAAAAAAAAAACAGGATATATCAGAAAAAACCTAATCTGCTTTCTTTAAAGAATGGACAACAGAACATGTGTTTATCCACAAGGTGCTTCCTTGAAAAATATGCTTTTCTAAGAAAGTTTAAAAATATGCTTTTCTAAGAAAGTTTATCCACAAGGCGTTTCCTTAAAAATATGCTTTTCTGCACTTATCAGCATTTGCACAAGAACAGATGTGTCAGCATTTGTGTCATCAAGGCAGTATCTTTCCAAAACTAAGAGGGTGTGCGTTTAACTAAAAATATATATAAAGTCTGTATTAAATCCAGTTATGTTAGGGGTATTGGTAGGGACAAATTTGTCTCGAGGTAAATGTTATATCTCTCACATCATCCGTACTATATGAGAAGTAAAGTAGAACAGTACATGAAGCGGCAACGTGGTTTATTATAAAAAGTAATTTGTTACTGCTCTTAGTTGATACTGCAAAGTATATTCTCTCATCAGTGTATATTCTGCAAGTTTCTTTATGCAACAGACTATGAATGCAGCTATAACCAGACTTTGATTTCAGCAGAATCCAGCCAGCAAGACAGAGTGTCTTAAGAAGACTTCAAATCCATCACAGTAAGCATCAGAGAAACAGCACAATTCTCTAGCACCTTAAAATTAAATTTTCAACCTCCCTTAATTATATAAACATGGCACATAATAAAGTCTATTTCTTTCTACATGACATGTTTGAACAGGGCCAGATTTTGCAGGAAGTATTTGAATTTTTAGATGTAAAATTTCCTATTGTTCCCTCTATATTTGGCATCCCAAAAATACATCAGAACTTGGCTGACCCTCCCATGAGACCTATAGTTTGTGCCAGAACTTCTATTACACACCCTTTGTCTAAATATATAGATTTGAAAATTATGAGTTTGTTTGATGGGCATCAACATTTATGCAAGGACTCATGGGACTTTTTGTCCAAGTTAATTGGTGTGAAGTATAATTCAAATTTTGCTTTTTTGATAGTGGATGTGGTAAATTTGTTTAATGTAATTCCATATGCTGACAGTATGGATATGTATCAAGATTTTTGATGGAATCTGGTATGTTTGATTCCACTGAGATGAACATGTTTGGTACCCTTTTGAAATTAGTTTTGAAATATAATTTTGTGTATATGGATGGCCAGTTTTTCCATCAAAAGAAAGGTGTAGCCATGGGGGCCTGTTGTGCCCCCTTGTTTGCCAGCATTGTTTTGCTGCAGTGGGAAAAACAACATGTCTTTAAGAAGTTTAAAACCACTCCCTGGCAACTATATGCATGTTTTTTGGATGACATATTTATAACTTGGGAAGTTTGTGAGAGTGAAGCACAGAGGTTTGTAGACTGAGTACTACCACGTCTTTTCTAAAATTCACTTATAAAGTTAGTAGGGATAGTATGAGTTATTTAGATGTTCTGGTTTCAAAAGATTCAGAGAAAAGAGCTATTGTTAGTTCAATTCATAGAAAGTCTACCTACTCCAGTTGTTTTTTTGCATTACAACAGTTGCAATCCACAACATCAAAAAAGAGGGATTGTCAAGGGGCAATTCGTTAGGTTAGCCCAAATGATATCGGATGATAATATGTTTGATATGGAGTGTAATCCCCTTTTGTACATGTTTATTACTAGAGGGTACCCCAAGGATCTCACTTTTGAGATTTTATCGGAGGTATCTAAGAAAAGAAAGGATGATGAGTTGTTACCAATCCTTTTATTGGGTCAACCATTCAATAGGGCCACTGATAGGGTGAAGCAAAATAAGATTTTTCTTGTTCATTTATTACTACGTACACACAGGAGCATGAATTCATTTACAGGAGTCTAAGCAACAACTGGAAAATATTTCACTGCTTTGAATGACTAACAGACTTGGTAGGACCTAACCTAAGCCCAGAATTGTATTTAAGAAAGGCAGGTCTTTAAAAGAATTGTTGGAGAGTGAAAACCAATTTAGCGTTTTGACCAATAAGAGGAAGGGCACATACAAATGTGGCTTTTGCGCCCAATGTAAACACATTTTGGAAGCAGTTGTGGTTAAGGTTAACAAACAGTTAGTTTACACTGCTTTTCCTTGTACTTGTAACTCCATGGGCCTTATTTATTTAGCAATGTGTAAGAATTGTGAGGGATTTTATATAGGTAAGACCAAGCGTAAATTTAAAGAACGTATTTATGAACATCTATATGAGATAAAAAAATAAACAGTCCAACAATTCCTTGTACAAACATGTGGCCAATCACCATGAACATGAATTTGTATTTT